>NC_056743.1:1189148528-1189215409 GCF_019279795.1 Protopterus annectens | reverse complement strand
GTCTGTATGCAGATGACTTGAAAATGGGTAAACTGATTACATGTGTTATGGTAACAACTGTTTTGATATACAGGAAGGATAGAATGGCATTATTGTCCATGCTTGAAATATTTGTATGTATGCATGTAACCATGTCTTTGGCAGGGCAGAAGATTGTAGAATTTTCTGTATATTGAATGATGCTTGCATGTCTGGTGCAGGTCATTAATGAATATATTAAATAGTACTGGACCTAATATAGAGCTTTAAGGGACTCCAAACAGCATTCCCTCCAGTAGAGCTCTTTTGTGTGTATACCTTTAACTCCCAGTGGGCGTGGCTTCAGCATTTAAAAAATGAAGTTATCACCTTACATTTTTAACAAATACCCATTGACAGAGGTCATATATCAGTACAATTGTGTTTACCATCATGTATGCTTCAAGATAAAATTTTCTGATACCTTGTATGTAACATGGTTTTGCAATTATTAATGAAAATATGAACAGGCGATATTTGACGTCTAGATGTGCAGTAGGAGGTAACTGCAGAAACGCCTGGAGACGTCACTTGGCTGTAATGAGTTGGGAGAAAGGAAGAGAAGTTGTTTTCCAGTGTACAGTTTGTTGCCTGTCTGAGAGGTAACTGTTAAACTAGGATAGTGAGAGTTTATCAAAGCAACAATCCATCAAATGGCATAACTCTCTATCCCCCCACTCCCAACCTCCTTAGGCATGCCACAAGGATCAGTCCTAAGACCCCTTCTTTTTAATATCTTCACAAACCACCTCTACTCATCTACCTCTAAAGATAACATAGTCCAATACACTGATGACACAACTCTCATATGCTCTGCATCCAACATCCAACTTCTCCAACAAAAAGCCCAAGAAGCCTTCTCTGAAATAGAGAACTGGCTAAACAACTCACAACCCACACTAAATCCCAAGAAAAGCAACTAATGCTATTCCACTCTAGTAAAACGAGCAACCTTACCTTCTCTATACTCTCCGCCAGCAAACCCCAAATCCCCCCTGTCACTGAGGCTAAACTCCTAGGAGTTACCATTGACCAGCAACTCAAATTCACACGGCACATATCAACAACCATCACTAAAGTCCACAAAAAGCTAGGATCCCTCTGTCACTGTAAAAGTTATCTAACCACCGTCTCGAATTGCAATAGCCAGGACCCACCTCCTATGTACCCTACTTTATGCATCCCCAATTCTAATTAATCTTTACAAAACTGACCTTAATAAACTTTCCATCTATTACAACAAAATTGCTAGATTCGCTACCAATGCCAAATCATGATCCCACCACTGCCTTTCCCTACAAGCCTTGCACTGGCTTGAATTTCCGACCCTATTAAGGTACCATCAACTCAGCCTAGCTCATCTAATTCTGTATTATCCCGAGAAAACCCCTGACCGGACTGGCATGCTGAACTTTTACAATTCAAATAGACAACTTTTGTCCTCCAATAAAGCCTTAATTGAAACTATCACATGCAAAAACAACTCCGGGGAAATCATTATTTGTACATGAAATAGAAAAAATATGGAACAACCTTCCCCCTAACCTCAGACTACAAAACTCCACACCCTCCTTCAAAAGCCTACTTAAAACATACCTCTTCATCAACCATCTATGCAACTGTAATTGACCCCCCTGAAGCCTCATCCACTTACTATTTCTACACCCCATCTGTCCTGAACAACACAAACAACATCATCTAACTATACCTATCCATGTCTGAGCAATAACCTATATATGAGTGTATGTACATGTGTGTGTGTGTGTATGTGTGTGTGTGTGTGTGTGTGTGTGTGTGTGTGTGTGTGTGTGTGTGTGTGTGTGTGTGTGTGTGTGTGTGTGTGTGTATATATATATATATATATATATATGTGTGTGTGTGTGTGTGTGTGTGTGTGTGTGTGTGTCTGTGTGTGTGTGTGTGTGTGTGTGTGTGTGTGTGTGTGGGTATATATATATATATATATATATATATATATATATATATACATATATATATATATATATATATATACATGTGTGTGTGTGTGTGTGTGTGTGTATATATATATATATATATATATATATATATATATATATATGTGTGTGTGTGTGTGTGTGTGTGTGTGTGTGTGTGTATGTATGTATATATCTGTATGTATGTGTAGTATGTGTATGCATACATATGTATGTTTACTCTTACATGTATATTTGCTTGAATGTATATATGGAAACTTAAACATTTATATACTCTTATTCAATTGTGAAATATCTTGCAATGTTCTACCAGGTCCTTATCTACTCTCATTGTATATTTTGCACACTTGTATTTTCAACCAAAAGGGGGAATATCCTCTTATTGTATACTAACGTACTAATGGCTGTAAAGTCTACTATCTGCATGTTACTACTCTGTAATGTCTCTTTTGTAAATTTTTCTTCTCTCTGTAAACTTATGGAGTTTTTCTCCCCAGGACTCCGCAGAAAACAGACACTTGTTGTCCATTCGGACTATCCTGGCAAACAAATGTTAAATAAATAAAATGTTAAATAAAGCCTAGAGAAGGCAACTTGTATATTTGCTGTGACACTGCAATGAAGGCCTTGGACAGATGAAGGAATATGGAAGAGACAAGGTTATTGTTGTTTCTCCTTTGATTTACTGCTGTAACAAAGCTTAGTAGTACAGTGTGGTGCTGTGACATGGATGGCATGATGCTGTCTAGGGGAACAGTGAGTTTTCAGTGATGTAGATAAGAACTTGGAACTTTATACACTTTTGAAATATTTTAGACAGAGGAGATAGGATGGTTATGGACCTGTAACTGAACAGGTCAATGAAGTTCCTATCCCTATGTAGGGGAAGTATATAGAATTTTTTCCACTGAGTGGAAGCATAGCTTTCCTTGATAGACACAGTGTGTCCTAGATCATCTGCAGCTATTTTGATGTATTCAGTTGGTATGTTGTCTGGGGCAGGGGTGTGGGTTTCAACATTTTTCAAAGTAGTTTTCTGATAGTGGAGGTTGGGATG
Organism: Protopterus annectens; assembly: GCF_019279795.1. NCBI lineage: Eukaryota > Metazoa > Chordata > Ceratodontiformes > Protopteridae > Protopterus > Protopterus annectens. The sequence continues at coordinate 1,189,212,379 of NC_056743.1, read as the reverse complement.
GGATGAAGTTTGAGATCTTAAGAATGAGCTGTGTGGTTTGGGCATATTATACTAATTGTAGGAGGTTGTGGGTTTAAGAGACAGGCAAAATTATTTACCAAGTATGAGTTAAACTGGTTAGCAATGGTGTCTTCTAGTGCATCTGCTCTGATGCAGGAGTTTGTTGATGGTGGATCAGAATATCTAAGGGTTGTTCTGATTTGCTGTTTGTAATTTTATATAGTATTTTTTGTCACTCTGGATTTTGGTTTTAGTATTACTTCTAAGTTGATTGTACTTCTGTTTGTTGTTATCAGTATTGGAGTTTTCCAGGTTCTCAATGTTTATCCCTGTTTTTTCATGAGCTGTTTACTTTCCCTTGTTAGCGAGGAAGCTGAGTTTGATTTAATTCTTTTGGTCCGTATGGGAATAGCCTTATTTACTAGTTTTAGAATTATTGCATTAAATACCACTACTGGATTGTGTTTAGCAGTACCAGTTTTACTAATTTTAAGTTTGTAATGAATGTCTTTATTGAAGGTAGAGAGATTGCAATGCTGTTTTTGGTTATGAATGTGCTCTCTTATTGCAAGAATAGGCAGGTACTCAATAAGGATGTCATGAGGAATAGAATTGGCCTAGTTTATTTTTCCTGATTTACTTGTAAGAATCAAATCTATGATGGAATTCCTATCAGTTGATTTGCTATATCTGATAAGAGTACAGAGGAGTTGTGTAAACCCAGTATAAGTTTATTGCATTTTAGGGTTTTCATTATCCATAGTGTTCCAGTCAATAGTCATATGTCCTAATAGTGTGGTTTCTTGAGAGAGATATTGGTTAATGTCCAGGAGTAATTCTTCAGCAGTGTTTATATTATTACCAGGCATTATGTAGCCATCTATTATGAATAGGCTGTTGGGGTGCTGCATTTGTGAGATGATATAAGTATTTCAGCATTATGCCGTGGGATAAGGTTTAATGGGTGCAGGGAGATAAGTTATTTTTGTAGATGAAAGCTATCCTGCTTCATTTTTTATGAGTCCTGTCTAGCATTAGAATGTTGTATCCAGGTGGTAAGATTTCATTAGCTTTATATCTTGTGGGAGCTAGGATTCAGTAATAACTAATAGGTCTGGATTGTAATAAACTATCCAGGCATGTAATTCTGGCAGTTTGTTACAAATATTTTTGAGGTTACCTCAATAGAGGTGAAGGCCAGATTGTTGTTTTAGAGGTGGTTGAGCAGGGTTATTTTGGATCTCAGTTGAGTTCTTATGTTTAGAATAGTTGTTTAGTCTGGATTGTAATAAACTATCCAGGCATGTAATTCTGGCAGTTTGTTACAAATATTTTTGAGGTTACCTCAATAGAGGTGAAGGCCAGATTGCTGTTTTAGAGGTGGTTGAGCAGGGTTATTTTGGATCTCAGTTGAGTTCTTATGTTTAGAATAGTTGTTTAGGCCTGAATTAGGGCAGATATCACAACAACCTTTTAGATACAGTAAAAAGAAGGTATAGGAGTAGGGTGTTTGTTTTTCAGCTTCTGTTTAATCCCTAGTTTTTGCAGGTAAGAGTTGCAGTATAGGTACCTATTCGTCAAAATGTTGATATTTAATTTGTTGTAAAGGGAGGGTGCTATTTGTGAAACTGTAGTGGGTGTTAATTGGGAGTGAGGGAGCAGTATGGTATCTACTGAGCTAGCTCCTGGGTAGGGGATGTTTTTAGGATGTAAGTTGGGCTACGTATATGAGAGGAAGTAATATGAGTGTGAGTTTGGCTTAATGGTTAAAGTCTTCACTTCATAAAAACAAGGTACAGGGTTTCATTCTGTTCTTGGATTATTGACTAGGCTTAAAATGGACCTTCAGGGCAGTTAGCCTAGTATTTACTTATGAACCTATGAGTAAGTGAGAGAACAGTATATCTAAGGAGTGTTGTGTCTAAGTATTAAGAGAATGGTTAGAGCTGGTGTTTGTATGTAGCTAAGGAGTAACAGATTAGTAACAGAAGGGTTGTATAGTTAATCTGTTTTCTTGAGTGACAAATGAAATAGGAGGTAAAAAGAAGTATAAAACAGTAGAAAGGGAAAGGACAAGTAAAAAAGCAGTATAGAAAGCAGGAGGGGAGAAATAGAACTGGATTTAAGGTGCAATGGGAGTGGTGTATTTGAGAAGAGTCTTAGTGTCGAGTTGGAGTACTGAGTTTTGGACAGAAAATTAAATGACAGGACTGGTTGATGGAGAGTGGTGGGTGGAGAAGTGGAAAGGATAAATGTAATGTAATGTATGAGAGATGGATAGGAATTGGGGGTAAGAGAGGGGAGTAAAGTGAGTCTGAGCATTAGTGAGGGTGAATGGAGTGAGTTTCCCCTTCCCTTAGCTGGTGGGCTGTGGACTGCTAAAACCATTCAATGGATGACAGATAGAAAGAGAGAGCACCAGTGGAGCTGCTGTGGTCTAATAATGGCTGACATAGTTCCTTGCTTTGAGCTGCCAAAATGTTTATAAATATTTTACACAAAAGTATAGTCCTCAACCAGATGTTCCAACAGGGAACTTCACTGCTACATTAATTATAGAGCTATTTACATGTGGTAAAACGTATACCGAAAAATAAAAACATACTTTTGTTTTTTTTTTAACTTAAAGAGGAGAATGAGTACACTGAGATGATGATGACTTAGGTACAAATTCTCACTCAGACCTGAAAGAGCTTGAACAGCTGTCTGAGGCTAGCAGAAATAAACTTAAGGATGGAAGGCAGCAAGGAGAAATAAACTAAAGAAAGGAAGTATTCTTTGAAGGGATGCAGTTCCGCTGAGGAGAGTCAGAAAAAGACATAATGAGAGCAGCAAGTCTAGCAAAAAATGAGAAGAACATATAAGAGAAATAAATAGTTGAGAAGTAAGCACAGTAAGGAATAAATCCCTGTATCTGTTAGGAAGCAGAGAGTAAAAGCTGACCAGCAGGATATCAGTGGTGGAGGGTTTACGGACTATAAGGCTTTTGCTTACAAACTAGGGGACTGAAGCACTTGTCTGCAGACTAGCCACTGTGTAGGCTAAAATATGTGCAGAAAGGAATGGCTGCTCAGCTCTTGCTTAAAGCACAGTGGCAGAGGTGGTAGAACATTTCTGTCCAAAATAAATGCTGAGTAAATGGAGTGGACTCAGACTGGTTTTTGGATGAGCCTGCTGTGGGTATGCTTCAGGGATGTTTCAGTTAAACTCTTAAAGTACAAGGGCAGAGGTGGCAGAAAGAGTTATTTATTTATTTATTTTTTTAGTGATTGTCATTTCTTTAGCATGAAAGTCCGACTGGGGCCACAAGGTACGTATTTTCAGCAGAGACCCGGAGAGAAAAGCTTCAGGGTACATCACAAAAAACATTAAACAAATACTAAACAATGCAAAATTATTGCAAAAGACATTTTATTCTTTAAACTCATATAGACATATTACATTAAACATAATGCAGTAATAAAACACATCTAGGTACATCATGGCATCTGATGAATTTAGTCCTACAATATAATTGTTTCCTCATCATTGCTTATTTATTTGACCATTGCTTAAAAAAAAAAAAAAAAAAAAAACTTTGTTTGCTTTTTTATACCTATGGTCTAAATACATTGAGATGTATCCCTAGACTTTTATGGATGGGTACTTGTGCATGTGCTGTAATGCATTTATTGAAGACTATGGTTGCATCCCTACTAAACTCTGTGCCCTAATATAATGGTGATAAAGATCAAGTAAATCCTTCATGATGTCGGCAGAGAATATATTTTCATGAAAGAAATTGCAAATAATAGTATCACAGATAAGATGAGTCCCTGGAGGGAAAATTCACAGCACTGCAGGTACCACATGCCATAGTGCAAAAGGTAGGTGAAAAATGGATGGAAAACGTTTTAAAGAGCACATCAGATATATTTTAGAGGGTTATTTAACAATCTTTGAGTACATTTTCCAAGCAGTGAGTTTATTTATTTATTTATTATTCTTGTAGTACACAGTTCATACATTGACTGTTCTATGGTATTTAGTTGGTCCACATCGGTTATTGGTCATCATATGAGATCTCCTCTTTTATGAACCTCTTTCTACCCCTTATGTTCTTTAAATCTTGTTTGTCTGATGTATGTGTTTTTTTAACCAGGTAGTTGTGCTGGTCTGCAGATCTTTTTCAGATACATCCCTGGGAAAAGGCAGGACATACATGAACTGTAAGCATAAGAATGACATATAAGTTGTACAGAATAAGGAAAATCAAAATGGAAGCCAGTTAATACAAGTTATGATGCGTAGGATATACATTGCATTACATATTTTACTGGATGCAAGTCAGTTATAAAGATATGAGTAGAATTTACATAATTTGCAAAGTTTTTAACATATACAAAAATGTAGATGTTCAGTGATGTTCATGAGTGTATATAATTTGAGCTTTAATGGATTATTATAATAGAATACTAAAAACATTTGTATATGGAATATAGAATTATGGAAGATAATCAGTAATTGTAGCATAATTAATTAATTAAAATATTTATTTATTTATTTATTTGCCATTTGTTGACTGGGTTTGCCCTTCTACATCAGTGGCCTCTATTTAGTGGTGACCCAATAGGAATCATGGTAAAAAACTGAAAGACTTGCAAATTGCAGGGGAAAAATCACAGAAATCATATGGAAAGAGCTGAGGTGCTCTACAGACATTCAGAAAGTCAGCAGGAAGAAGCACACATGTCTGGTAGAGTAGCCAGTTCTAAATGTGTCCTCTAATAGGGCTTCAAGCAAAAAAGAAGTACCGAGCACTGACTGGGATAACGTACTGATTCCAATGCAGTGGGATGATGCAAGGAGAATATACAGGTCATATGCAGCAGTCATGTGTGTAGGAAAAGGAGAATTACAGAAGAATCTACCTGAATACAGAACTGAACAGGTAGCTGCAGAGGATGTAAGAGAATACTGGTGATAAGAATAAAGGCAAACAGTTATTGAATATGGGACAGTGTCATATTGCCTTTACACTGTGATACTAAAGACATTAGAATTTTAATACATTTAGGGAATGGAAGTCTCTGTGAAGTAACTTTTGAACATTTTTTATTGGCTGAAACAATAATAAATTAAGTTGAAAATAACATTATTAATTCCTGGAGGGATTACATTTTTCAAAACCTAAGTATGCAGCCAAAAAGGAAAGTAATGATGCAGTTCAGAGCTACATTTTTAATGAAAGTGAGTTAAAACTTTTTTTGAAATGTGCCAAAAGGTGCATGGAATAAAAAAAAGGTAATTTATAAGACTGACGCATGGGAACTGTGGGTAAGTATGAATATGAAAAACAGTGAAATGTAGCATATTTCCGTGAGTATGGTTAATGGGAAAATGGAAAGTTAGATAATGTGGGCAACCCAAAGCATGCTTTTTCTATGGTGACTGGTCACACTTAGTTCACAGACTGCAATAAAAGGTCTGTCAAATGTGTGGAATTTGGGCATTCTTCTAGGGATTATAACTTACTTTGAAGGAAGTGAGGTAGTAAAGGCTAGGTATGATGTGAGTGGCCCACTTTAATGGGAGGAAAGGACAGATAGTAAAAGGGAAGATATAGACGTAAAAACAGCGAAGAACGTAGGAAGGAAATGTAGTGCAGGATGGAGAAAGAGGCAAGATTCAGGAAGACATAATGGAAGTGAGGGTTGACATTATTGGGGCAGGAAGTGGGAAGTAAAGATAGTGATGACAGAAAAGATGAAGGCAAAGCAGTGGGATGAAGGGATGAAGCAGCAGGGATTGGTGTGGAAAACAGATTTAGAAGAAGAGGTGGAACCAAGGTCACAGGATGAAATGATAAAATCAATTGGGCATAAAGTGAGAACTGGGAAAAGAAAGCTGAAAATTGTGCTTGTATGAAAGCAAAGAAAGGAAAATTATATTAGTATTGTGTCAACAAATGTAAATAGTGTAAAAATAATGTAAAAAGAATGGTTGTGCTGGAATGATGTAATCAGGTGGCAGATGATGTGATATGTTTGGCAGATACAAGGTGTACAGAATAGACTGATTTGAGTTGTCATGGGATGAGAAGATAGGTTGAACAACAGGGCAGGATGTTTGTTTTGGTGTAGCATTGTTGATTAAAATGGGGATATTAACAGCACACACGTCTCCTTTTTCTTTTGTTTATGCGTGCTGATTGCTGTGAAATTGTCATGTGAAGTTTTGAGAAGGTTTTATGTAGTGTGTGTGATGTAGATCTGAAAAAATATTAAAATTCAAAAATTCCAAAGGCATGCATCTTGAGCAATGCTTTCCTGGTAAATAAATGTTCTAGAAAGAAAGAAAGAAAGAAAGAAAGAAAGAAAGAAAGAAAGAAAGAAAGAAAGAAATTTCTCTGTATTGATAAAATGCTTTTTATAGTTTGGTAGTTTGGTGGTGTGGCATGAACCTTGTTAGCGTATAGGGATATTAATATTTTTGCTGTACTGGTCGGATGAAGGGAAAGGCTAATAATATGTTGTGTACGAGTTAAAAACATACCAGTGAGGACAGCTGCAGTCAATCCATACATGAATCTGGGGATAGGAAAATATTGTTTGAGGTGATAAGAAGCATGTCGTTATTAATGTGTGTATTATATTGATAGATCTGAATTGTAGTTTGAGGAAGGAAAAGGGAAAAATAACACAGAATGTGAAGATCATGAGAAAAATAATATGGAATGAGAGACTGGTTTTAGAAAAAGACAGAAAATTTCCATGTACAGGAAAACTTAAAGATGCAGATAGACCTGTACATTATTTTCAGAAGACATGAAGGAAGTGCAAGGGAGCAGAAAATTATTGAGTTTATTTGATCAAATGGCTGTGTAGCAGTGTTGGCTTAGACTGGAGGAAAAGAAGATGCAATTAATGAGGACAAATATAAAATTTCTGACAGATAATGAAGAAAAGTATGTGGGAAGTGAAAGCCTTATTAAAGAGAGAAATCAACATTCAGTAGGGACATTTTACAGGAGATGGTCTAACTGGTGAGCAGTATAAAAAGACAAATATGAAAATGTATAAATGCAAACATAAAGAGAAAATGAAAAGTAAGAATATGAAAAAATTAAGAGGCAGTGTAGAAAATATTAGATAAAGAGGCTGAGGATGTCAGGGACATTGACTAAAAAGTTAAATGAGCATAATTTGTTTGTTTGTTTGTGTCTTTCGGCTTTTTCCCAGTTAGGGGTCACCACAGCGGAACTCCAGTCCGCTAATGATTGGCAGTAGAGTTTTACGTGCTGGCTTGCCGGGCCTAACGCACAACCTTCAACGAAGGAACGCCCATTCACGCATGTCGCCACACAGAAGACGGTCTAACTGAGGATCAAACGGGCAACGTCTAACTGTGAGGCGACAACACTACCGCAGCACCACCACGCATGAGCTTAATAAGAAGAGAATAAAATTTATGATGCATAAGCAGAAAATCTGTTTAAAAGTAAAAGTAAAATCTTCATCATGTTTTAGGAACAAGGTAATGTTTGTAGAAGGTATGCTGTATATAACAGAACATGACAAAGACATAATAAGATTTAAACGGTGAATTATAAGTTGTGATAAGATACACAGAGTGTGAAGGAAGATAAATGAAGGGAGAAAATGTTATAGAAGTAATTGGTAAAATAATTAGAAAAAATGTAGGAGAAGAACTAGAAAAAGTGTTAGAAGATGTAAATGAGAAGTTAATCTAAGGACCAGATGGTCTGGGTTATGAGTTTTATAAGAAAGTATCAGAAGAAGAGGAATATAAGACAGCTTTTCTAATATATTGAATAGATGGTTGGATAATTATATTACAGAGGAAGAGATATGTAGAATGGTAATAATATTTATATAGAATAAAGTAGAACATAGGAACATAGAAATAATGTTAAGCAAGTAGACACAGAAACCATAAGATAACTAGCCATATGCACTTTTAAGAAAAAGCACTTAAAAAGTTCTTGACAGCCTTCAAAAAGATTTAATAGTGCTCACCTCCGAAACTGAACAGGGCCGTACTTGATAACTCTGGTGTAAATTTGTATCTGTGTATGCAGTTGTGAGGACTAGCCTTTAAGTCAAACAAAGTAATACTTTGCTTGACCTGTAGTGATAACTTATTCCACAGGCTAGGAATACTTTGAGTTAGGAACCTATCATTACAGTGAGTTTCATTAATTTGTTGAGATTTATGTTAACAGCTTTAAGTTAAGTTTTCTCAAATAAAGTCGTAAGTCCAGGAGAAGAGATGAAAGTTCTGCCCTTTGAGCTGGAGTAAATGAGAATCCCTTGCTCAGTAATTGTAAAACATGTAGGAAAAATCCTGCCTGTGAGGTTAAAAACATTTGTTGTAACTGAGGCAGTAGAAAATCCAGAGACATGAATCACAAGGGTTACAGCCACGGATATATGTGCTGTAGGGAATTAATGCTTTATCAAGTTTCTTACTGGTCTTCCATGAGGAAGATCCCTTTCTCCTTGTAGTTGTGGTCTGTTTAGGTTGCTCATGGATAAACGAGGTATAACATTTATAGATTCTGCCTATAAGATTGAAGTTTTGAAACTTCGAACATTTTGAATGGAGATCACTGTAGAGCGTGGAATGAGAAGTTTACATAAAAAATTTTTTTAGCTTTATGCTTTTTTATTACAATTTCAAAGTTTCAAAACTTTGATCTTATGGTCTCGACCATTTGCAGTTCAAAGTTTTAAACTTCAAGCTTGTAAAGCAGATCCATATATATATATATATATATATATATATATATATATATATATATATATATATATACATACATACATATATATAAGACTGAAAGAAAAACTCAGTTAAGTTAGTGACTTCACTGTGTAATACTTAAACTTTCTGTAGTGGAGGTCCATGGGTTATGTGCAAATGACTCCTTAAGGACATACCCGTGTTTCAGCTACATGGTTTCTGAATGAAAATAAGTCTTCATTTTATAAGTCTTTATAGGTACATTCAGACGAATAAAGCCAAACACCACTAGCTGAAAAATGCTACATTTTAAGCTTTTTATAACTTCTTCAATTCAGCATAAGTGAATTGCTTGGTATACTTGAGAAACATAGGGCTTTAAACACAGTAGGATGTTCATGAACATTAAGGTGCAATGCAGAGTATATCAAACAGCATGCAAGCAAAGGATAAAAAGGTTACACAGACAAACTATGTAATGAAGATTACAATAAAAACTCAACCAAGCTAGAGCTTTCACTGTTTAATTACTTAGACCTCTTGTAGTGGAGAATCTATGGGATATATGCAAATTACCCCTTAAGAACATGCCATTCTTTTAGCTGCATGGTTTCTGGATAACTCATGACTTTTTACTTTAGTCTTTTTAAGTACATTCAGGCTAATAAAGCTAAATCCCACCAGCTGTAGACGTGTCATGTTCAAACTTTTTTATGACTTCATCAGTATGCTGGATTGTTTGGCTATACTTTAAAGGGTCTATATTATATTCCCAAAGAGAAACAATGTCGACTGCTCTAATGAGTGAAAATACCAAAACTCAAGGTTCCGTTCTTGAGATTGCAATACAGTGAAGAGTGGGATATTTGCCCTTTCCTCACTGTAGTGCGATCTCAGAGTTAGAATATATATTTAGTGGGGAGTAATAAGGATTTTGAGTTTCTGTATTTTCGCTAAGTAGAGTGTTCAACATTGTTATTATTTGATTATATAATATAGACCCACTTTAAAAACACAGGGATTTAAACCCAGTAAGATGTCTATAAACATTAAGATTCCTGCAAAATATCCCAAACAACATCCAAGCAAAGAGTGAAAAGGTTACATAGACAAACAATTTAGTAAAAACTACAAGAAAAACTCAGTCAAGCTAGAGACTTCACTGTGTAATAGTCTTAGACCTCCTGTAGTGGTGGGCCATGGGATGCGTGTGTGTGTGTGTGTGTGTGTGTGTGTGTGTGTGTGTGTGTGTGTGTGTGTGTGTGTGTGTGTGTGTGTGTGTGTGTGTGTGCATGGGTTATCCCAGTGTTGACTGCTGGTACCTCAGTTTTCAATTTCATGAAAGCATTTTGGTAGATGTTTCTGTTTCATTGAATATTGTAATGTGTGTTACTTTCCCTGATAGTTCAGGCCATAATTAATGTTTTGTGTTCTGCACTGTGATGGAGTGTTAATGGTATAAGGGGTGTTGTGTATTTGGGATTTCTGATGCGATAGAGGGAGCTGTATTTTGCAGTGCTGCATTAGGCAGTAGTGGTGTGTGCTTCTGCAATCACAGAATAGTGGATGTAGGGCAGTTTTTCTTTCCCTGCACTGCTGTTCTATCTGAAAGTCAGTATCTATAAAGTTGTAGAGGCATGGGGTTACCGAGTAGCATGTGGGTACATGGGGCATCCTCACCTGAAAACAAAAACATAATTTTAATTAGTTTTAATGGTTCAGGAGTTGGTGTAATGCTTTATAATATATTGCCTCATGATCAAGTGTCAGTTGGTCATGGGAAGCATGAGCATTTTAAGCCTTGGTCTGTTGTCATATTGGCTGAATTTATAGCCTATCATGTCCTAAGCAATCTTGAAAATTTTTTTGATATGCTTTCATTTCATGGTATAAAGCCCATTTTATGACATGAATATATATTTATTTATCCCTTATAGGCATAATGATTGGGTTTCACAGCTAAAATTGAGTAAAAGTATACCTAGGCAGACACACATGCAAACAGATAGTGTTATAGCAGTTCTGTCTTGACTTTAAGCCAAACCTTTTACACTGAATGTTGCTATTATCTTATACAGGCAGTGAGACAGACACCTTGGAATAGCTGGCAAGTTCGTTTATTTTTTTTTTACTTTGTTAAATGGGTTGGAGGGGACTGGTCCACAGATCACGTTCAGCTATGTCCCAGGCCAGTTTGGCAGTTACAACTTTTTCAACAACTAATTACATTTGTTAGATACTGTACAATATAGTAAGAGATAACACTAGCACAGAAATATACAAACAGAACATAACAAATATAGATGTGGATTCAATAAACTGCATGTAGGTTCTGCACAGAGCCTACCCGGAGTGTTTTCACATATAAGTGGGGGTTATTGTTCTCACGTCATTGATATTCGGTGTTGAACTCTTAGCCTACAGGGTTTCCCTGTGCTTATAAGTCTTAGTCACTTATCAATGAATTTCTTTCTGCTGAATAGCTGAATATTTGAGTTGTTTGGTTAGCTGTTATATACCTACATCAATTTTATTACAAGCTGAGATAAGTACAAACTTGCAGTGTTATAAGATACTACTGTCCCCCGGATTCATGAAGCTTGCGCCAGGCGCAGGCATAGCGTAGGCGGTATAATGCCAAATATGTCCGCCGAGCGATTCAGGTACGAACCAAGTCCACGTGCACTACTGGCGTATGGCAGATCTACGCAGCCCTCGGCATAGGTATGCAAATCACCTCATGCGCAGTGTCGCACCATGCTAATGAAGGCATACAGCGATTCACGAAGTGGTGCAGGCGTAGCGCTAGCCCATGGAAATGTAAACCAAAAAACACGGTTTACATTTTCCCAAATAGAACATCGGAGTTATGGAAGTGGACCAGACTCATGTATTACAAAGTTAACATATGCCAATGGCCAAATACACAGCCAATGGCACAAGAAAAGATGCACACCACCTAAAAAACGACATTTAATGTCATGTCCACAGTAACGCACAGTACAACCGCAGGGCATGTGTTCGCAAACAGGAATACAAAGGAAATATATACAAATGGCAGAAAATCGCAAAGTAAGACAAATCAGGATTGCACCATAATTCAGAATGGTAGGCATGGTATGCCACAAGCAAGGCACAAGGGTTGCCAAGGGCCCGCGACAGTGTTCGGCGCTGTAACTATGAATTAGTAGTCAATGCCATGCAAATGAGGCAGGTAATACTGGATCGCAAATGTCCCGCCGGATTAAGGATGTACATGACGGCGCAGCACTATAACACCGAGGAGTGTATCAGAGGTGATACATGACATCAGCAGAGGGGTGTGCCACTGTATCAGTAAGCACATTGGAGCTATGCAAATCTGGCCTGGCTGTTGCTAAGCAAAGCTGCAGGACAGGGGTGGGGAGGAAGGTATAGAACCGTTTAGCTGAGAGCACACATGGTGGCCGAAAGCGCATGTGTATGGGGATGAAAACGTGCCCGAAACCCGGCAAGCTGATGTACGTGCCATGAACAATAGCACAAACAGGAAGGTCAGGGGAAGAAAAGAAGGAAATGCTGAAGCAGGGTAATTGGCGTACTAATGAGCAATTAACACCAATCAACTCACGGCGGCCAATCGACGGCAGAAGACAAGCCTGCATGCAGAAACCTGCAAAACAGGATAGGGGAGGCAGAGGACTGCAAAGAAAGTAGGGGAGGATTTGGAATGCAAAGATGAGAGAACTGTCATAGCAGAGCAAAGCAAACCCACAGTAGACCAGCAATAGAACACATAACGCAAGATAAGCCAGGTCTAGGAAAGTACAAATGAAAGCAGGCTGCTGGATGCATGCCAGCAAATGGTAGGTGTAACGTGCACAAATGTAAATGGAAGGGCAGGAGGTAATTCACGGCAGCCAAATGTAATGCAACACCAAAGGCAGCACAATAGTGGTTCCATTAATAAAACACAGAAGATACCCTGTAGCCACGATCGTACATACACACCCTATGACATCATCAGTGTTCACAGTAAAACAGTATAAAGTGTGAAAGCACCCAACACACACTTGTGTATTCCCAAACACTGCACCATAGGTGTAAACAGATGGGGAACTTTTAAAATGTACATGTTGGGAGCTGCCATAGCTGTGATTCATCAGCATGTGTTACAGACCGACGGTGTTGTGGAGGATGATGCCGACAACCACTGTAGGCCTCGGAGGAGGAGAAGAGTGTTCAGACCAAGAGTAACCTACCACGGGCTACATGATCTGGAGATAGTAGAGCATAACAGGGTGGACAGGGACATCTTACAGCAAATAGTAGAGCTGTGCCGGCCCTTCCTGAGAACCAGAAACAACAGAGGGGAACCCATCCCAGTGGACACGAAGGTATGTGTAAGCTTGTGAATACTAGCCACAGGTACCTTTCAAAGGCCAACTGGAGATATAATGGGGATCTCACAGGCATCGGCATCCAGGGTACTACACCAGTTCCTGGATGCCATGTTACCACATGCCAATGAGCATATATACTTCACCCAAACTCAGGAGGAGTTGGCCAGCAATATGCGTCACTTCCACCGTGTGGCAAACTACCCGGAGGTACTGGGTGCGATAGACTTCATGCACATACAAATCAAGTCACCACCCAGTGAGTATGGTAGGTGCTACAAAAACCGCAAGGGATTCCACTCCATCAACTGCCAGGTTGTGTGCAATGCCCAGGGCATTATCATGGATGTGTGTGCTGACAGCCCTGGAAGCTACCACGACTCCCATATCTGGCATGCCTCACAGCTGTATCAGGTATTTGTCAGGGGGGACATCCCACAAAGCCACCTTGTGGGGGATGCTGGCTATGTACTGGAGCCATGAATGATGACCCCATCAGAAATGCACACACATCAATGCAAAAACGCCATAATGAGGCACACGCACAAACCAGAATCATCATAGAGCGTGTGTTTGGGATGCTGAAATCACGGTTCCGGTGCTTGGACACATCTGGTGGAGCCTTGCAGTACTCTCCAGGCACGTGTGCCCACATCTTCATAGTATTTGCCATGCTACATAATATGATCCTGCGGAAACAGCTGCAGCAGGGTCAAAATGGGGGAGGACCTCACAGCCCACCACAATTGCCAAGGCCAACACAGGCACAGAGGGATCCAGACCACGGACACACTGTGCCAGCCCCAGTAGGCAGACGGAGGCATGCCCAATATGCCTGTGCCTTGGCAAAGAGGGAACGTATAGCACATACCTTGACAGTGTAGGCTCCCACGGACTGACACCCCTCTCCACCTGCACACACAGTAAAATTGATGGCAAACAAACATGACCACCTGTAAATTGTGATGTATAGGTGGCCCACTGTGGAATCCTACATAGGCAGCCCTCAAACATTGTACACGCAACAGCCATTGGAACACGGAAATGTCAACACCTGAACAGTAGATGCACCTATCAGCATCTGTCGGTGCTGTGTGTATAGGTTCTCAGGTACATCGGTAGGTACACGCCCGATAGTCAGAGGCAAAACACCAAACGGGGCAAACAGTGACTCCCGTAGCCACAACATCGAGTAAGCAACTGTCACTTACTGGAGCAGAGGCAATCACGGGAGCACATGTGTGTAAGCACTGTCCTACACACACTCAGCACAGATTCCCCGCTGCGTTACTGAGGGGCTCCACAAAATGTAATCATGGATGTTGTGTCAAGGCAGGGGATGTACCCATGACTGGCATTCGTCACCCCAGCATGCTGCATCCACGGTCGTATGAAGTTGTAGCACATTATCGGGTGTAGCTAATTGTGATATACATACCCAATGCCGGAGTACAGCCAGTAAACATCACATGGACATACCATTAACTGGACCCATCAATTTGTAAACTAACAGAGTTATCCATGTGAGTGTAGTGTGGAGTAACTGCTGTAGTGTACTTCACATACAAAATGACATAATACGTGTACAACCCCCAGATGTCCAAGTGGTACATGCAGTGACTGTCGTGCATGTTCCCGGTCCCACATCCCGCAAGGGATGTAACGTAATCCCGACGGCACGGGTAATGCATTCCGGATGCAGGTCATCAGAATATGTGTAGCACACGTTAGCGGGAATAAGCGTTGCCCACAGCTGGTAAGCGATGTTTAAATACCACTATACGGATATGTGCGAAACAGGGCTAAGCTTCACCGACTACTGCGCAGATCATGGTCAATGATGTACAGAACAGGTGAAGCCAGCATTAGTCACCCCTGAACAAATAGCGCCTGCTCTGAAGGGTAAATCGACCACTGCCAGGAATGGAACAGGCAATCATGTATGCAATCACCCAACACTATTGCTAGCCAAGATGTACGTATGGCAGGGTTGCCACATTTCAAATGACCAATGTGGGACATACGCCAGATGTCTGCAGGCCGACACATACACCCGGCCAGTACGAAAACCAGAACGTCAGGGTTTGGCATAGATAAAAAGCGTATTCTAGTAATGGTCGCAGGTACGTGTTCCATGTCCTGTAACATGTAGGTGGGTCAGATACAGAATAAGTGTTTAATGCAAGTATTACATAAACTATAGGGAATATGTATGTCCCACAGTCGCAAGACATTTGCTATGTTCACAAATATTTTGCAGGGACTGTCCCTCGCAAAGTGGGACGGGAGGTAATCTTAACCTATGGCAGGTGTGTAATGTGACAGGTACAGACACAAACGTGCGGAGTCAGTATACACTGACAAACACACAATGAAAGGCATAGTGTGCCTGTCACCACCCCTGTCTGAGATATGTATATATATATATATATATATATATATATATATATATATATATATATATATATATATGTACACATATATAATACAGATAGAAAGGGCGATAGTGTGATATATGTCAATATATAAGGAGTCACTGACATCTGCAAATATATAGATAGGTCAACGACATTCAAAACACCTGTGAGGTACAAATAAATAGGATACCGCCAACTATGGAACGTGTCACACACCGAGACGTGTAACCAGGAGGCTGAAAGACAGAAAGAACACAGTACTGGAACAGTAGAACCGTGAGCAATATGACGATAGTAAGGACATGTAGTCACCACTGCCGGCGGTGCGGTCCACATAGGTACCGTGTACAACTGTGGTTGTGAGTGATGTAGCCTGTGTACGTGTGTGTTGCGGGTGCCATGTGTGTTTCCGTGTGACTGTAATGTGTGTGTGTGTGTCTGCATCATGTGTCTGTAGGTGGCAAGTTGGAGGTAGATGACTATGGTAGGTGCGGGTATAGCTAGCCGTAGGCATGCGATAAACATCTGTCCCACATTGGGAGGGACAGCCTCTCCCTGGGCAGGTGTGTCCTGACATGAAACATTACAAAAGGCAACTGTCCGAGAGTGTAGGACATTAGTATGTCCCAAATATTATGCAATAGTTGCAGGAAATACTCATGCCTGTATGTACGAAATGGAAATGTTACATGCAAACTGATAAGTAGGCAAGGTCCAAGAACAATTGGTATGTAATGAGGATAAATGTATGTGCTATCCTGTGTTCTGACCGTGGCTATATGTCAGCCTGTAAACACCACTGTGTGACCCAAAAGTGTCTAACTATGGCCATATGAAAAGGTGGCAAGCCATGCCACAGAGGGTCTGACACCAACACCACTGAAATGACTGCAAATAGTTGGGACACACATACACGGGATAGCGGTCAGTTAGAAATATCCCTGCACATATCGCCGTACATCCGGAGGTATGGAAGTATCAACCTCACCTGCATACCATATAGAAACCAATTAACAACGGCCCAAAGTAAATTCCCGTAACAGAAGTCTAGTAAGTGATAGCACTGTAATTAGGGAAGGGGCCCACATACATATATATGGACTATGTAGAAATGCAAGCCCCACAAAACCGTATATGCTAAGTACATCTGCCTACATCCCCCACACTGGAAACAATAGCAATACAGACAGTAATCACAGCACAAATATCCAGTTAGTCAATTACATCTGCTGAACTGTTAACATACCTTGTGAGAGACACATTTAAAGGCGCCATGCAAAATTGTATCCGTCGTATAACGGAATAAACGGCGATGTTACAGGTGTTTGCAATAGTCGTTATCAGACGGGTGGGATGACAGGTACAGTCACAGGTAGAACCACATACTCAAGCCGTCACACACAATCCACGGGGGACATGACTCTGAAATACACTTGGCTCTACACACAGCAGTTGCAATTACACACAACAAAACATAATACAGGCCGTCTCCCCGAAGGCAGGGCAAATGGCCAACGCCCAAGTTGAGAATTCAATTATACCCCACTGTTGCCGCGTAATTGGTGAATGGAGTAGCTGCACAGCTGAAGTGCATGTAATTAGTCACACCAGAACACCAATTGGCAGCAGTAAACCACATGTTGCAGGTATCGACGTATATAAGGATGACTTGCCAGATATGCAAACTGTATGCTCATACCGTAAAACAGTTTAAAGAGTGATACAGAAGAGCGAGATAAAGATGAAAAACCATAACGATATCAAGGTATGTAGAACACTACCTGTATGTATAGTATGTTCTGTATTAAGTTATGTCAGTGTATGCATAGCCTGGTTTGCAGTAATTAAAAGTGTCCGCCATGCATAAAGTGGGAAATGGTATTTATGTAGTGATGTCTTGCTGATTTTACTAACGCTTGTAGAAGTTGTGCATCCAGCAGTGGGCCACAAGGTAAACAGCATAGACATCACAAGGGATGCAACATGACAGCTTTAAACAGAACAATGTCATACGACCCGTCGACAGTGGCAAGGTATGTCCAACAAGTACGTGCCATAGCAGGGGATAGTATATGTGGATATACAACAGTACGCATGTGTATGGGCATATAACGTCAATGACATGTTTAAGGTGGTCCCGCTGTGCAAGTATGCTTTGAATTATGGGATACCATGTAAAATATGTGTAATGTATAGTACAGTAGATTGATATGTCAGATGTAACGTAATCCCGACGGCACGGGTAATGCATTCCGTTTGCAGGTCATCAGATTATGTGTAGCACACATTAGCGGGACTAAGCGTTGCCCACAGCTGGTAAGCGATGTTTAAATATGACTATATGGATATGCGTGAAACAGGGCTAAGCTTCACTGACCACTGCGCAGATCACGGTCAATGATGTACAGAACAGGTGAAGCCAGCATTAGTCACCCCTGAACAAATAGTGCCTGCTCTGAAGGGTAAATCGACCACTGCCAGGAGTGGAACAGGCAATCATGTATGCAATCACCCAACACTATTGCTAGCCAAGATGTACGTACGGCAGGGTTGCCACATTTCAAATGACCAATGTGGGACATACGCCAGATGTCTGCAGGCCGACACATACACCCGGCCAGTACGAAAACCAGAACATCAGTGTTTGGCATAGATAAAAAGCTTATGCTAGTAATGGTCGCAGGTACGTGTTCCATGTCCTGTAACATGTAGGTGGGTCAGATACAGAATAAGTGTTTTATGCAGGTATTACATAAACTATAGGGAATATGTATGTCCCACAGTCGCAGGACATTTGCTATGTTCACAAATATTTCGCAGGACACATCTGCACAAAGAGGGACTGTCCCTCGCAAAGTGGGACAGGAGGTAATCGTAACCTATGGCAGGTGTGTAATGTGACAGGTACAGACACAAACGTCCGGAGTCAGTATACACTGACAAACACACAATGAAAGGCATAGCATGCCTGTCACCACCCCTGTCCGAGATATATATATATATATATCTATGTGTATATATATATATATATATATATATATATATATATATATATATATATATATATATATATATATATATATATATATATATATATATATATATATATATCTATGTACACATATATAATACAGATAGAAAGGGTGATAGTGTGATATATGTTGATATATAAGGAGTCACTGACATCTGCAAATATATAGATAGGTCAACAACATTCAAAACACCTGTAAGGTACAAATAAATAGGATACCGCCAACTATGGAACGTGTCAAACACCGACACGCGTAACCAGGAGACTGAAAGACAGAAAGAACACAGTACTGGAACAGTAGAACTGCAAGCAATATGACGATAGTAAGGACATGTAGTCACCGCTGCCGGCGGTGCGGTCCACGTAGGTACCATGTACAACTGTGGTTGTGAGTGATGTAGCCTGTGTATGTGTGTGTTGAGGGTGCCATGTGTGTTTCCATGTGACTGTAATGTGTGTGTGTGTGTGTGTGTGTGTGTCCGCATCGTGTGTCTGTAGGTGGCAACTCGGAGGTAGATGACTATGGTAGGTGCGGGTATAGCTAGCCGTAGGCATGCGGTAAACACCTGTCCCACATTGGGAGGGACAGCCCCTCCCTGGGCATGTGTGTCCTGACATGAAACATTACAAAGGGCAACTGTCCGAGAGTGTAGGACATTAGTATGTCCCAAATATTATGCAATATTTGCAGGAAATACTCATGCCTGTATGTACGAAATGGAAATGTTACATGCAAACTGATAAGTAGGCAAGGTCCAAGAACAATTGGTATGTAATGAGGATAAAAGTATGTGCTATCCTGTGTGCTGACCGTGGCTATATGTCAGCCTGTAAACACCACTGTGTGACCCAAAAGTGTCTAACTATGGCCATATGAAAAGGTGGCAAGCCATGCCACAGAGGGTCTGACACCAACACCACTGAAATGACTGCAAATATCTGGGACACACATACACGGGATAGCGGTCAGTTAGAAATATCCCTGCACATATCGCCGTACATCCGGAGGTATGGAAATATCAACCTCACCTGCATACCATATAGAAACCAATTAACAATGGCCCAAAGTAAATTCCTGTAACAGAAGTCTAGTAAGTGATAGCACTGTAATTAGGGAAGGGGCCCACACACATATATATGGACTATGTAGAAATGCAAGCCCCACAAAATATTATATGCTAAGTACATCCACCTACATCCCCCACACTGGAAACAATAGCATTACAGACCGTAATCACAGCACAAACATCCAGTTAGTCAATTACATCTGCTGACCCATTAACATACCTTGTGAGAGACACATTTAAAGGCGCCATGCAAAATTGTATCCATCGTATAACGGAACAAGCAGCGATGTTATAGGTGTTTGCAATAATCCCTTATCAGACAGGTACAGTCACAGGTAGAACCACATACTCAAGCCGTCACACACAATCCATGGGACATGACTCCGAAATACACTTGGCTCTACACACAGCAGTTGCAATTACACACAACAAAACACAATACAGGCCGTCTCCCCAAAGGCAGGGCAAATGGCCAACGCCCAAGTGGAGAATTCAATTATACCCCACTGTTGCCGTGTAATTGGCGAATGGAGTAGCTGCACAGCTGAAGTGCACATAATTAGTCACACCGGAACACCAATTGGTGGCAGTAAACCACATGTTGCAGGTATCGACGTATATAAGGATGACTTGCCAGATATGCAAACTGTATGCTCATACCGTAAAACAGTTTAAAGAGTGATACTGAAGAGCGAGATAAAGACAAAATACCGTAACGATATCAAGGTATGTAGAACACTACCTGTATGTATAGTATGTTCTGTATTAAGTTATGTCAGTGTATGCATAGCCTGGTTTGCAGTAATTAAAAGTGTCCACCATGCATAAAGTGGGAAATGGTATTTATGTAGTGATGTCTTGCTGATCGTACTAACACTTGTAGAAGTTGTGCGTCCAGCAATGGGCCACAAGGTAAACAGCATAGACACCACAAGGGATGCAACATGACGGCTTTAAACAGAACCATGTCATATGACCCGCCGACAATGGCAGGGTATGTCCAACAAGTACGTGCCATAGCAGGGGATAGTATATGTGGATATACAATAGTACGCATGTGTATGGGCATATAACGTCAATGACATGTCTAAGGTGGTCCCGCTGTGCAAGTATGCTTTGAATTATGGGATACCATGTAAAATATGTGTAATGTATAGTACAGTAGATTGATATGTCAGATATGCTACACAGGAGAACAGGCATATGATGCATACCAAAGGTATCGTATAGTAATGTGAGTAGTATGTAATTAATTTATGTATAAACAGTTATGATGAAATAAATAATGTAATCCACACTGTGCATTTGCAAAGGATGCAAACATTACTCCCATACTAGAATAGCAGAAGTGATGTGACAGACAAGCAAGAACATGATTGGCATGTACAATAACAGGATACATATGGCCTGTAGTCATGGGACATTGTAATAGCGTGGCAACTAATCTAAATGGAAGGGATATTCCAGTAACCATGCACAAAGGACATGTAATAGCTCCACAGGTTCATAGTGGGGTACTATGGAGTCTGGCAGGTTTATGTGTAACAACAGCTACAGTTTGCACACCAGTGGCACCTCTCTAGGGTAGTGTCCTGTGAACAGAAGAGCTATGTGTAACTTGCATCTCTGCACAGTACAGCCACTGCAGTGATCCCTGGTGTACGTGTCCACCATCCACCAAGTGAGGTATCACATGAACACTGCTACTGACTGTCCATGCGTGCTGTACATAGGAATCTTGTCCCAAAGCATGGTGAGTGTCTGGTCTGGAAATGCAACCCCCAAGCACATCCCACACACTGTCACATGTGTGCACATATCCATGAGCATCATGCTCACAGTGGCTATTGTTTATGTCGCGTATGCGGAGTATATCCATTAACATATTTGCAGACATGGGCCCTGTGTTTGCAGCAGAGGTCACCCCTGAGTATGTAGTCCACAAATGTGTACAGACATGGTGTCTGTACTTCAGCCGCGAACTTTAACTGTCGTAGCTCAATAAACGTCATGGCATTTTAATGTTGAGTTATGTGAAGCTGTAGCTGTTGTGTAAGGTACACCCTAAGCGGGGTGTTGTACCCATGGATGTGTGTATAAGTCCGGTGTTCAGAGGTACAATGGGTGCCTATGTACCAGCTACACACCCAGTACAGACAAGTGTGGACATGTAGAAGGATATCCACGCCACAGTGGCAATGTGGTAATCACAGAGTGTGTGTGACATACATGTGTAGCACGAACACGTACAATGCGACATGTATGTAGGTGACTAACACCTATGTGATAACTAGTGGGTGGATGGTGTACTGCAAAGGAGATGTTCATACTAAGTGTCATGCAGGTTGAGGCCATGATGTTCATATCAGGTATCCGTCACAGTGACACCCATATAGATGGGGTCTGTATCAGCTGGTGGATCAACAACGGCATTTGGTATGCAGTGGTCTGTAAAGCTAAGCAGGGAAGTCCCCTCAGTGGTAGCCTGTACCTCAGGGAAGCATATACTGAACATGAGGGCCCCATGACTGAGGACTGTGGTATGCCAAGTATAACTGGAAAGCAGTATGTGATATGGTATGCCACCCTCAGTGTGTGTGTGTCCCATCCATTAGCCACTTTGCATAACATCCTGAGACATATGTTTTGATGTGCAGGTGGATGTGTACGTTGTCAATATCAGAATGGAGAACGGTGCTGAAAGGCAGCGAGAGGACAATGTAGGCTGTGTGGACCCCCATGTCGTCATCAACTACTCTGATGACTGTGTGGAAGGTGTTCAACAGGTGAAAGGTGTTCAACAGGTGAAAGGCGTTCAACAGGTGTAGGGGCATGCTGTGGCCCGAACAAGACCAACCCAGCTGGCATCAAAGGACTGGAGCACAACAAAGAATCAGCGAATGATGTCCATGATGATGTGCCCTATAGCCATGCAGAACAGTCCAGTGAGGTGTGTAGGGCAATAGTCCCAGTCATGCATTGTGGCACCAGCTGTGTGGAGTGTAACTGTCGCTGTGTGCCAGTCAGGGGCCACAATGTCTGGTACAAGGCTATTACTGAATATGGTGTCCCAGTGGGGAGACATGTTGTTCAGAGGTCTGTGGACATCACAGCCTGGGATTTTGTAGGGTGACAAGGGGCCAGTGTCCTAGGATATATAGAGTGCAGGTCAGTACTGTGTAGGTGTGACCGCAGGTACACAGCAATGTTCCTGCAAGGAATGTGGCCCCGTAGGAAGTGAGAGGGTGTAATGTTAGCAGTGAAGCCATCCGAAAGCATGTTGCCAACATCACCTGTTACTGTCATGTTCCAGAGTGACAGTTGTATGTGTGAGCAGATGTGGGTATTGCATACGACTACTGACATACCACCATAATGCCTGGTGGTACATCCCGGAATGTGTCACAGTAATGTGTGCATCGCTAGTTATGGAGTACGTGATGAGGGATCCCGTGGCCCTACCGAGGCTGACCAGTGAGTTACCCCACCCATAGGAATGTACACCACTGTGCAACAGCCCCCATCTCTTGCTGTAAAGTATGTCCATGGAACCGCACCCCCAGAGTGGCGTCTGTTATCTGGTGTGTACCATCATGGCTCTGTGTGGAATAGCATGATCCATATTGTCGTGTACGTGCTAATGAAGTGCACTGGGGTATGTCTCAGCATTTGTATGTGCATTGTCCACCTGCACGTGTGTCATGACGTCAACTACCGCTGTCATACGACATCTGTAGTAGGTGTTGTAGTACTCATCTACTGTGTATGCCGTGAAGTGTGTGGTGCCGGTATGTGGCTAACAAGGGTGAGTAGCATATGTTCGGATTACACCAATGAGGGGATAAAGCCAGGTGTGGAACAGCAGTCACATGTTGGTAGTGTCCATGTCAAGGATACTGTTGGTCTTGGAGGTGGTGTGTATGGGTCGAACCAGCCAAGCGGAGGTTATGACTCATGGACAGCGTACGCCTAATGTGTCAGTACATGTGCGGCTATCACAGTTAAGTGTGGATTACTGTCAGTCTCACATCAGTAGCAGCAGTATGAGCCCAGCTTTCCAGTACACCATGAAATGAGGTCTGGTAACCATGGGGTATGTTGGATCCGCAGCTGGTAATTGTGTGCATAGCAGTTCCAGACACAGTTATTTGCATGTGGAGCACCTGCGATGCATTGTGCTAAGTAACCAGCCGGGATGTGTGTACAACATAGTGGAATATGGGGACACCTCATTCGTGGGTGTGCCAGTCCAGGTACGTGCCTGAGAGGTACGGTCTGTCTATAACCAGTCATTGCAGGTGTGCTCTGCAGAGCCAAGAGGCAGGTCCCAGTCACTGCAGAGATATTGATGTGGTGCAGTAACAGGTGTGCCTTGCCTGCGTGCGTCACAGAGGATGATGTCAAGCATTGTGTTACATGACCACATGTTCCGCTAGCCAGTTCCCATTCTGGTGGTGACTGTTATTGGACACTGTGCAAGACAGGCAGTATAAAAGCAGCAAGAGTCCCACATGTGATCCGTACTCCCAGGGCTGACAGGTGCAGGTCAACTGTGCCACAGCATCATGTTGTTTGACCAGGTCTGTCAAAGTGGACGTATACCAAATGCCTGTGGAATGACAGCAGAAGCATGGACAACTGTTGGGAGTGACACAGTCGCTCGTTGTACAGTGCTAACAGGTCCGGATGACTGCAAAATGCTCCCCAGGGCTCGGACCACACCATCAGGGCTACAACACTGGTGGGCTATTGCATGTCCCTGCACACGTAGTCTGTGCCCTGAGATACAACTTCAGTCACACAAACATGGAAAATGACAGTCACATTGTACCTGCTGAGTTGTGGCATGTGTGCATAGGTTATGTTGCAGAACCAGTTACTTGACAGCTGGATGTAAGTGACTATCGCCTTGTGTAGCCTGCTGAGTGGAACAGCAGTGTGACCGCCGACAGTCACCTATGACAGGTGTGTTATGTATGTTATGACACCCTATTGGCTGTATGTGATGGGCACACGTGTCTGTGGGCTATAGGTTGGTGTGGTTGTGTTTGGCGATGTGTGCTGCCATTGGTGCCCACACAGAGTATGGAGGGGTACTGTACAAGGTGTCTCCGTATGTGTGGCCTGTGGTGGGGATCATGTGGGACTATGTGACAAGTGGGGTGTATTGCGAATGTTGCACATCCCCACACGACTGTCAGGTGCAGTCAGGGTTGGTGACAGTATAACCTCCAGCAGGGCTGCATATGTGCATCCCCACAGGCTGTACTGTTGTATGTTGGGAGGTGTGCATTGACTGTGTACATGAGAATAGCTCTATTGCCACATGTACAACATAGTCATCATAGTGACAGGCAATAGCACTGGTACGTGCCAGTTGGACATGCCTGTATATAAGTGGTACGTGCCAGGTGGACATGCCATATAAACCACCATGTCTCACGAGATATGTGAGTGATGTGTGTACGACAGCTGTTGTACTGTAAGCAAGCTGGAAATGTATGGACAGACAGTGTACCTGTGAGGACTGGTGTGACATGGGTGCTAAACTAAGCAGTAGCTCATAACGTGCCAAGAAGCTCTGAACAAGTGCCGAGCATGCCCATACAATACAGATAGGGTGTTGGATAATATCAACCCACAAGTGTTGACGACAGTCATGATTGGTGGCACCGCATCAGAATAATGCCGGGTATGGTCTGCAAGTCCATGAACCATTATCAATGTAGATGTTAGCAGTACAGATGTACAAGACGGTACAGATGTTTGACTACAAATGCCTTTGTATGTCACAGGAGTGTTCTACTAGTGGCCTGTTGACAGACTCACAACTACTAAAGGTGCTACAGTGACATGTGCATATCACACGGTGTCAGCTACTGTAAACCAGGGTTAATGTGTTGTACCCCACCCGCATTGTAGCCCACACCACACAGACAAATGTCAGCCATCTGTGTATGTGAGGATGTGAATGGCCATGACCTATGGGCAATAGTTGTCACAGTGTTGTGAACAACATACAGAATGGACTGTGTGTGTGAGGTGTGTGACATATGTGCACAATCTGGTGGATGATATCAGCAATGACAGCACTAGGGGAATACCCCTGTACCCATTAAGTAACACCTAGGCTGTGGTCAACATTATGGGCACTGTTAGGGATGGTGTTGTGCAGTACACCTCCCTGAGCTGGAGATGTCTCCCTGGCCCTTTAGGTAGCCATCCGAGGTACCCATGACATGACAGGGTGGTATCCATGAGCATGGAGATCATTGGACAGGCATACACAGCATCCGTGTGACCAATACTGGAACACATATCACCCTCCAGGGGTAGGGCCCATGCGTGGATGGCTGATACCAGCCTCCATAATACTCACCTCCAGTATACAGCATGCTATCCACCTTGCATACAGACATATGCCACACTATGCTGTTGGACATGCTACATGTCCATAGCCTGATCTGAAAGACATACGTCATGGACAACCACCGTCCTACGACTAGGATGGCCACATGCTGGACAGATCCCTGTGCCATACCTGTGACATACTCCCGCCATACCATGCAGCCCTGTCCACATAGCTGCACACATCATCCCTGTCATACATGGTGTGATGGCCATATGGTAGATGTAGTATCAGCTATCTGGATCAGTAATGTGTCACTGATGCCCCTCGCGGTGGCGTAATGGGTGTCGGATACAGCTAGTAAACCCCAGCCCGTACATGCTATAGCCGATAACCTTACCTGCAAATGACGTACGACTAGCCATTGTCCCATGTCAATCACATGTGCAACACAGGCGATCCGTGGCAGGATGTTGACCAGCTGTACAGTGCAGTGTAGATGTCTATGGCAAAACAGATGCATGTACAGGTTTCCATGCGTACTCGGTGTATTGTCACTGCCCAAGTCCATTAAGGCTGTGTCTGTGTTGATATGTGACATATACACAGCATCAAGGTCAACAGTATTACCGTGGATACATCCAGGCATGTGCAGATAGGTTAGAACACCAGTGCAGGCAAACAGACATGCCCACATGAAGACAGACGTCACATGCAGTAGGAACACTAATGAGGTGACACACATATATGGGGACGATATCCAATGCATAATGGGTGTTACATGTGTGTGACACATACATGCCAGTCGTGTTAGTGTCATGTTGATTTGCAAAGATAACTGTGCAGATGTACTAGAAATGTATGTGCAGCAATATCACTGTATATGTCTGTAAATGTGACCTGTCACCTTCATCATGTCTTACAGATAATGCCTCGTACACGCCTACCAACATACAGCCAACAGGAGGATGATGTCCTAATCCCGTACCTCCATGAGAACTATGTGGTGTTATTTAGCCATGTGCCACAGCACGTACAGCAGCGGGACGACCTGTGGCAGGATCTTTGCAGGAGGGTCAACGAAGTGGGTGGCCACAACTGCACCTACCAGCAGGTGCGCAGACACTGCACGGACTTGATACATCATGCAAAACAGCATGCCACTGCAATCGCCAGGGAACAAGGTGGAACAGGTGGTGGGCCACCAACCCAGCCTCCACTCACACACACAGAGGAGCTACTGGCCAGTCTGGGGACACCCTCAGAACAGCTCCCACAAACACTAGCTGTCATCATGGAGGTGGGTGTCTCCCAACCAATGAGCCTGGAGTTGCCTGGTAAGTCAGTAATGAACATATGGCCAGTATATCCCATGTACGTGCATGTGTCAGTGTACATCATGTAATGTAACAACATATGCAAGGTATGTGGACACACATGCTGCATGCTACATTATGCTACCCTGTGTATGTACCATACCTCTGAACTGTACAGGTATTTGCAGGATGTCCAGATGTCTGCCTCATATTGTCGATGTGTTCCCCTTAATATCTGTCCCTTTCTGGCAAATAGCTGAGGAATGGAGTCATTAAATGATGACATAAATTTGTGTTTACGACTGCACATTCTGTGTAAAATCCATGTGCATGCAAACCTATTATTCTAGCAAATTTCTAAGTTTGTAAGAGCAATATGTCACAGTTGTCCCTATTTGTCCCCCATCATAGTAGGCTTGGTCCACATTTCTTGTTCTAAGAGGTTTAGAGGTGTGGTATGCACACATGTGCTTACTATATGCTATTGTACAGGCAAATGTGTTAACTTACATTGTGCACCCTGTGGCTGTCATACAGTCATGGATAATGTTCATACTGCTGTGTCACCCTATACAGGTACCTCTGGCGTGCCGCACACACAAGAGTCCATTGCAGGTGAGACTGTCATCGGTATCAGGCATGTCAAAGCATAGATCTATTCACCATGTGGCCAGTTAATACATGGATATACAGGTCGCATCACCCATCATCCACACAGGCCACCCATGTGCAATATATACAAATGAAATGACACACAGACATGACACTACAGTATTTGTCATTGCTACATGTGTGTCCAGCTGTGCATACAACGGTGGAGGTGTTCAATGGAGGAATATGTACTATACAGTGGAACAAAACGTGTGGTACACAAAACAGTACCGCACAGTGAGCACTGATATGGGCAGACCACAGGCGTCACCATTGTGTTATATGCCCCTGCAATGGGTTCACACATTGTGATGTTCCATCCAACATGTCTCAGACATGTAGCATTTTGGTTGCAATATTGTCACACTTTCCCATCAGCCATACCACACATACACCTGTTGTCTGCATAGCCCTGTGGATGGTGACATATCCAACATCTATGGGTGTATGTCATATGGGACAACACAGACATAGACGGCCATCACATACATGACCTACACATGTGCACACATGGCCATGGGGGATGGCCGGAGACACGTAGCTACACAGTAGATGGGATGTGGGTACACCCTGCCCCACTTTGTCCACACATGGTCCAAGTACAGCCGTACTAGACTGATTGTACAGGTGATGTGGTACGCTGCACATCTTAAATGCCTGTGCACAGCTAGTGGAGGTGTCAGTGACGTCTACCTCATAAGATGTGTTAAACATGACATCTGTGTCATAGCATGACAGTAGTTACCTTTACAGATTCCACTGACAGTGACACCAGGCCACAGATACTGTACATTTCCCTTGCTGCCGTAGGACATTACTGTTAGCTGTGCACCTTGTGTGCGTGGTACATCAATGTCATGTGTGGAATGGTGACGTGACAGGTCCGCTATGTGTGGACATGGCTGCCAGGCAGCTAACACTCTGTAGTCATCATGCAGGGGTGTCATCTGTATGTCTTCCAGTGACCTGTCACATGACACAGCATGGTTTGGTGTGTATACACCTCAGCATCGTGGGTCATAATCCACAGGTATGTCATGGGTATGCATGCAGATCTGGATATGCAATGCGTACATATCATGCACTGTTTAGCAATATAGATGCCTCATGATGCCATACAATGGCACAGTGTCTGTACTTCACACTGTACAGCACTGTAGACGGCTCACGGTCCCCTACCATGCCCATACACATTTGCTCAACATGCATTGTATCTGTAGGGCATATGGACAGCACCGTAATGTGATACCCAGTACGACGCTGTACATGTGTCAGGACACCATTGTGTCAGGCATGTATGCATGTTAATGCACACTTCAACAGATGTGTACTGTTATCCTGTTCTGGTCCACATGGTGTATCACAGGGATGCATGCATACTACCATGATCATGTGAATTGCATGGATAATGATATGACACCTATCTGCTGTAGTGTGCATTCCAGGGGGTATGCCTACAAACACTATTGATGTCTGGGCTGCATGCTGTCAGCTGTATCACAAGCATGCTGCCTGCCATCTGTCATATCACATGCATGGTGTGTCAGTGTGTGTGTGTGTGTGTGTGTGTGTGTGTGTGTGTGTGTGTGTGTGTGTGTGTGTGTCACTGTGTGTGTGTGTGTGTGTGTGTGTGTGTCTGTGTGTGTCTATTGTATTTAGAGTCTTTCTTTGCATTCACAGGTGATGTAGGTGCGTTACCCTCCTGCGGTCCATCTGATAGTGTCCCCACAGATGCTAGCAGTGATGAACATATGCATGACATACAGGCAGGGATGTCAGGGGCTGAATCTGTGCCAACGGTTGCCATCCCAGCTCTGTCCTCCTCTTCCCTGCACACAGTTCAGCTACCAACACATACCGCATCACCAGTGGCCATAGAGGAAGGACAATCAGTGTCTGTTAGCGTTGAACAGGAATGTGTGGTGGCTACAGAAGGTGTGTCTCCACACCATGGTGGCAGTGTACTGACTGCAGATGTGCCACACAGGCATGTGGCTGGTGCTGCTCGTAGGAGGACCTCTGGCAGACATGCACCTGCAGGACAGAGTGCAGCAGCTGGAATTACCAGACGCATGTTCCAGACTGTAATGGCGGCACAGGCATGTGCCAAACGGCAGAACAGAGAAGAGCAGAGGCTGCAGAGGGCTGCTATCCATACCCTAAACAACATCCAGGCATCGGCTGGTGCTCAACAGCAGCTTGCTGATGTTCTGGACAGGCGATTGGGTGACATGGTCAGAATCCTTGACCGTGGCATGGCAATCCGCGAGCGTGAGCTGTCTGTGCTGGAACATCTGGTAGGGGTGAGGCATAGGCCACGTGGACATAGGCCAGCTACACCACCTAGTGCAGGTGAACGTGAGCGTGCCACCTCACATGGCTGCTCCCATAGTGCCAGTAGCAGTAGCAGTGCAGCTGGTGCTGCGCTGTCCACACCAGGATGCAGCAGGCCACGTGGATGTGGCCCTGGATGTTCCCAGTGGGGACACAGTTCCAGTGGCCATGTGTCATCGGACAGTAGCCATTCTGTACCTCTGCCTGGTAGTGCCCATGGAACCCCTGGCAGGCATAGGACACGTGGCCGTGGCCGGTCACAGTGAGCTGTAAAACCTGGTCTGTACAATCTGGAGCTGTCGATCATACCCGTGTAGGCTTCACAAATGACAGAACTTTGTGCACACATATACGCACACAGCAAACACAACTGTAGGGCTTCACAACACCCACATGCATATGGAACAGACATGTCCAATCAAATCACCGGCCCTTACCCACACACATGATGTCATCCATTAGTGCAGCCTATGCCCCTGGCAAACAGTATCACCCTGTGCATATGATGAAGCCTGTGCCGCATCCCTGTCATCCACACCATCGGTGCAGGGATATGCTCAAATGGACTGATGCACAGGGTGAACAGAATAGTGAGAGGTGTATCTAACATTACTTGTGTATGCATAGTGAGGGATGTGTATGCTGCAGTGGTTGTGTGTGAATACTGAGAGATGTGTATGTGACATCGGTTGTGTACTGTCGACATGCACCAGTCACACCATGTAGTCCAGGTGCAGCATGCATTGTGATATGTTCACAGTATGTGTCTCAGTTACAACAGTAACATCATGTTGGTAATGATGCCCTGGTTTCCTCCTATGGTGTACTGGCATGTGCCTACAGGTAGCAGTGTTTGCAGTCCCCCATGTGTAGCTGTGGAGTACTCACAGTCATGTATGGCAATATCAGCATGCTAAACGTACCCTCAACCTGACTGTTGGAAAGTCTAACATGACACAGATGTCCGCACATATACTGCACCTGAAGCATGTGGTCAGTTGAACAGGCTACAGCAGACAGAGACGTGACATACATACCGGGAAACATTACAGGTATGTTGACATGGTGCAGGGGTTGTACACAGCGGTCTGGCCAATGATGACGTTAGAGGCCACTTGATAGCATGAGGCCACATTGTGTAGCAGTAATACCCTGCCGCATTACAGGAACATGGCCACATTCACGGGGTCTACACCACTATAATGCACACCCCATAGTGTTGAGGTGAAGACCCTTGCCTATGTGGTCATCACCCTCGCAGTACTTTGCACCCACATGACGTGACACAGAGAAGGAACATGCACAGGTAGCCAGTATGGCTGGGACCGATGGCATCAACAGGGTAGTAAACTGCATCACCATGAGGGGTTAGTCACCATGAGGGGTTAGTGATCCTGTTTTCACTGTATGGTAGCATACACCCTCACACCAAGCACCAGACAGCCATACATACATACATACACACACACACACTGTGGTGACCAGACATGTGTATACGGGTAGCCGATGTGTGTGATGCACCACACCTGCCGACGTCATGCTTTCCACACTGCAGTATGTACAGATCTCTACAACGGTGTTACAGGGATGTGTAACAACTGGGATGTAATCCCCACCATATGTGGCATATGTGGTCACACAATCGGACACACATGGCAGTGCTGGGAATGATACATCTGCCATATGATGAGACATTTGATAGACATGCAGCGGTATTGTCCGCATTATGTGTACCAACGCTATGTCTGGCGAGTGTGCTGCTATATGCACATGGGAGGATGCAAGTGTTACAGGTGTCATGTGACATACAGTTGGTAACACCTGACCTCTGTGTATGCGTTATGTCATCACCGTCAAGTAACAGTGACATAGCGTACTGTTTGCACATGGCATGGTAGGATGGCGTGTGACACACCTGTGAGCCATCCCCGGCACACATACATCTACACAGGTGGATCACCACTTTATGTACACACATCCCTCCATATGTGCTGTACAACCAACTGTAATGTCTGTATGTCACCATATATAGGTGTCAATGATGGGGCTGTATTGCGACTGCATGTTGTAGTTAGGCGCAGCTGTGTTACGGACATCGGCCACTGCACATGCATGGTTGCTGCATGCACAGTACAGATTGTACATGTGTGTTAGTCCTACATGTGTCTCCTGTAGCCATGTTTGTATGCATTGCTATTGGTGGACATGTGTGTTGACATACATAACATATGGACTGTGGTATGATATCACGGGTGTCATGGGCGACCAGTACAGGGGAATGTGTTCTCGGTCAACATTGCTACCTCCTGTACTGTGAGCATTCAACAGACATGGACCCACCTTCCATTTGCGTGCGTATCATTGCTTAGGCCACTGTTCTGCACGGGGGACAGCAAAGGCTATGCTATGTACATATGTTTGTGTGTGTGGTCCATGCACACATCCACTGCAATCACATGTATGACACATCCAGACATGTGTGTTCGTTGGTGTACAGCAACACTCATCTGTCACAGCTGTGTAAGACCCGGGGTCCCTGGTATGTCTTGAGCTGACCTGGTCATGTGTAGTGGTATCATTGCAATGCATAACACCTGTTGGAACCCTGTCGGTACATGTGTACTCTGCACAGTTGGTGTAGACCTCTGTACAGCCCACTGGTCATGTGTCACATGGTGTTGTGGTAATGTATGGCTGTGTATTGCTGCACTAACGACAAGGTGATGTCTTGAGGGCTACAATGTAGACTGTGGTGTGTACGTCTGTGATCTGCAGCTGTGACAGCTGTGATGACAGCTGAGTGTGTACTGGTCACTGCATGTGTGTGACCATCCTGTGCGTGGGGACAGTTATACTTACTGTGCCCTTCCGTGTTTAGACTCCATCTGCATGCAAGACAGCCCTTTGCAACTGCTAAGTGTGTGAGCATGCCCAGTACGTGGTTGTGTAGATAGACACACAGGACAATCCAAACTGAGCCCTTGCGTGTTGAGACTCTGTCTG
This sequence comes from Protopterus annectens, assembly GCF_019279795.1. Lineage (NCBI taxonomy): Eukaryota > Metazoa > Chordata > Ceratodontiformes > Protopteridae > Protopterus > Protopterus annectens. The sequence continues at coordinate 1,189,179,090 of NC_056743.1, read as the reverse complement.
CATGCAAGACGCCCCTTTGCAATTGCTAAGTGTGTGAGCATGCCCAGTACGCGGTTGTGTAGATAGACACACAGGACAGTCCAAACTGAGCCCTTGCATGTTGAGACTCTGTCTACATGCAAGACGGCCCTTTGCAAATGTTAAGTGTGTGAGCATGCCCAGTATACTGTTGTGTAGATCGACACACAGTACAGTCCGAACGGACGTGTATTACTAAGCGTGTGGCCATGGCCAGTGACACCTTGTGTCGGTGATGTCCCTCTGTGCATGGCCGTTGACATCCTGTATAGCCATGGTGCTCATCCAGGCAACAGATGTCCATTTTCAACGTCACGATGGATGCCTAGCGAGTACACACTGGTCGACTATCTTGAAGGGTGTACTGTCTGTGGCGTGTCCCATGTCTATGTATTGTTGTTGTAGTGCTCTGTAAATCTTTAGTTGCCCTGATCACACCACTGCCGTGTGTTTGCCTACATCTACCGTGGGACAGTAATATGTCTGTATGCTTTCAGACTGATCACTCTCTATACAATCCCTGTCGGCGTCCTTGTCTTTGCGGATGATGACACGCTCCTAGAAATATGCCTCTGGGACTGCTGTGTTTAGTAATCTCAGTAGCACGTTCTGTACATGCGTCATGCTGTAGTGTGATAGGGTAGTTAGGTGTATGTTCGACTCCCAGCCCTGCCAAGTGTGTGTGTGTGTGTGTGTGTGTGTGTGTGTGTGCGCATGCTCCCATCCGCCTGGGGACTCAGTCATGCTTTTAGATGCCTCACACCACAGATATTTCCTACCGATGTCTTTGCCTTTGAGGACGATGACACACGCCTAGAAGTATGCCTCTGGGACTGCTGTGTTTAGTAATCTCTGTAGCGTATTCTGTAAATGCGTCATGCTGTAGTGTGATAGGGTAGTTAGGTGTATGTTCGACTCCCAGCCCTGCCAAGTGTGTGTGTGTGTGTGTGTGTGTGTGTGTGTGTGTGTGTGTGTGTGTGTGTGCCATCCGCCTGGGGACTCAGTCATGCTTTTAGACGCCTCACACTACAGATATTTCCTACCGACGTCTTTGCCTTTGCGGACGATGACACACGCCTAGAAGTATGCCTCTGGGACTGCTGTGTTTAGTAATCTCAGTAGCGCTTTCTGTAAATGCGTCATGCTGTAGTTTGATAGGGTAGTTAGGTGTATGTTTGTCTCCCAGCCCTGTCAAGTGTGTGTGTGTGCGCGTGCTCCCATCTGCCTGGGGACTTAGTCATGCTTTTAGACGCATCACACCACAGATATTTCCTACCGACGTCTTTGCCTTTGTGGACAATGGCACGCGCCTAGAAGTATGCCTCTTGGACTGCTGTGTTTAGTAATCTCGGTAGCGCGTTCTGTAATTGTGTCATGCTATAGTGTGATAGGGTAGTTAGGTGTATGTTCGACTCCCAGCCCTGCCAAGTATGTGTGTGTGTGTGTGTGTGTGTGTGTGTGTGTGTGTGTGTGCGCATGCTCCTGTCCTCCTGGGGACTCAGTCATGCTTTTAGACGCCTCACACCACAGATATTTTCTACCGACGTCTTTGCCTTTGCAGACGATGACACGCGCCTAGAAGTATGCCTCTGGGACTGCTGTGTTTAGTAATCTCGGTAGCGCATTCTGTAAATGCGTCATGCTGTAGTGTGATATGGTAGTTAGGTGTATGTTCGACTCACAGCCCTGCCAAGTGTGTGTGTGTGTGTGTGTGTGTGTGTGTGTGTGTGTGTGTGTGTGTGTGTGTGTGTGTGTGTGTGTGCGCGCGCGCGCATGCTCCCATCCGCCTGGGGACTCAGTCATGCTTTTAGATGCCTCACACCACAGATATTTCATACCGACATCTTTGCCTTTGCGGACGATGACACACACCTAGAAGTATGCCTCTGGGACTGCTGTGTTTAGTAATCTCGGTAGTGGGTTCTGTAAATGCGTCATGCTGTAGTGTGATAGGGTAGCTAGGTGTATGTTCGACTCCCAGCCCTGCCAAGTGTGTGTGTGCGCATGCTCCCATCTACCTGGGGACTCAGTCATACTTTTAGACGCCTTACACCACAGATATTTCCTACCGACGTCTTTGCCTTTGCGGATGATGACACGCGCCTAGAAGTATGCCTCTGGGACTGCTGGGTTTAGTAATCTCGGTAGTGGGTTCTGTAAATACGTCATGCTGTAGTGTGATAGGGTAGTTAGGTGTATGTTCGACTCCCAGCTCTGCCAAGTGTGTGCATGTGTGTGTTTCCAGCTGCATGACAACAGTACATTGCTTTTACAGTATTCACTCTCCATAACATCTGTGCAGCGTCTTTGCCTTTGATGCTGCTGTCTGCAGGCTAGACATATGCCTGTGTGAATGCTGTGATCTACTAATCACGGTGGCGCATTCTGTAACTGCGTAATGCTGTTGTGTGGTACAGTGGTTATGTTTGTGTTCTGCTCCCAACCCTGCCACGTGTGTTGTGTGTGCACGTATGTATGTATCTATCTATATATATATATATATATATATATATATATATATATATATATTGTATATAGATATGTCTGTTGAGATTATCACTCTTGAATGTGCTGCATTATCTGTACGTGATCACCTTGGATGTATGTACATCTGCTATGGCTCTGTGATAGTTCACATACTGCGTGCTATAGTGATCGTGGGTTATACTTGTGTAGTGACCGGTTATTCTGTTGCTGGGTATTACAAGGGGCATTGGAAACAATGTTAGTACACCACCTTTGCATGGTTGTATGCACATCTCGGTGACAGTCAGCAGTGGTTATTACTTTGCATGGTGAGTATGGCTCATATCCGTATGTAGTAACTGACAATTCTATGCAACTCAGGTTAACATTACTGACACACGTTTATCCACAGGTTGTGGTACAGATCCCAGGACTGTATGTGTATACAGTGACAGGTGCAGGACTGAGTTAGTGTTGGATGCATGGAGGGGTGTCCATGGCCAGTAATGGTGATCTCTACAGGCTGGCAGGTACGGTCTGTGTCTGTCTCACAACCTCCTGTATATGGCTGACACATGCAGTACTTCTGTATATGCAGACACACACACTTACCACAAACAGCTAGGGCTATTACATACACAAACCCATTGCATCACCATTGGGCCATGCAATAACTGTTGTCCCTCAGACACACACACACACACACACACACACACACACACACACACACACACACACACACCTACGTGTACATTGGATGGCTCAATGACAGCTCTGGAAATGTAACACCACACCCTGTGCATATGATGTCACCTGTGCCACCACCTGTGATGTGTAACATTGATGCAGGATCAGACTAACCTGGTGCTGATGCACACGGTGGCTTTATTCCACTGTATTGATGTTAGAATGCTGTTAACACAAAGTGTGATACTTCCAGGTGTATATCGGCAGGCATGATGCATTGCAGCTATGACCATCAATGTAGCATAGTTTACAGCACTGTTACTTCTGATGATGTATTCTCCATCCATGTGCCATTTCACTGATGTGTGTAGTATTGGCAGCATGTGTGTCTGAGTGTGCAGTACGTGTTTGATGTGTGTAGTACACATGTATACATGCTTACAAACGCGTACACTGGCATACACGACATTACACGAGCTTCACCATTCGTACACTAGCTCACTCGTTCTTCAACACACGCACACGGGCTGACACACGCACACACATGCCTACTCAGGCTTACTGGCGCATATGGGCGCAGGCACACTGTGGGCAGGTTTGCAGGTAACATTGGTGGTATCCATGGCGTACACCGTCAGTCTCCTGACTTTCTTAGGATAGCTCATAACACGCCTCTTCCACTGAGTACTGACAGCAAACATGTGACACTGCTCTGGTAGGATTACAGTGTTTTATACATACACACTCATGTTGCCACCTATCTTCTACTCTAATAGTCCCCTTATCCTACACTACACTGTAGAGGCTTGGCCCATATGGCATGACATGTTGTGATTACCTATTCTCAGCCTCACTTGCATCAGATTGCCTACAAATGCTTCGTTACATCTCTGACAGAGCGCTTCCACACATAACAACCAGTACGCAGTAGCCATGTTGTCTCCAACTTGCCATTCATCTGCATGGCGTACTAACATCTAACTAAACCTACATTTTGTATGTATATTATACATATATGACTTGCTTTGAAGCGCAGCGAGTTCTCGTGGTGCTGGGCTATGCTTCCACACCGGAGAACGGGAGAGGACAACTACCGTTTTATTGATATCCAATGGACAATAATGCCACTGGCCTTAGATTTGGACATTGGCATGCTTCTTTGACTGTATTCATACTGTATTTGCAGCTGTCATTGCTCCGTTTAGCAATGTGCAGAACGTTAGTCGCCTAACATCTGGGTACATTTCTGCACATAACTCTGCTCTTGCACGGACAGCTTACTGTTGCATGCATCGCATATTTACATCATTTGCATAGCTTTCACATACAAATGGGGTATGTTGCAAATCCCAACATTGTCCGTGCAACGTTCATGTTACGGGCGGTCTTGCACGCCCCTACAGTGGTTTGCTGAATAGCTTGGTAGACATCTTTCCTTGCTGTACTCTCACTCTACTCGTACACGCTGGAGGTTTCATGTATCATGGCCTAGGCTTTGCTGTGTGCTATGTCTATTTGTGGTGTATGCATGGCTGTGGGTATGTCCCACTGTCATCATTTGTAAAGGTGACAACCCTATAGGTACTTCATGTAGACTGCTGTGTCATTTGACATGTCAGCACATACCTGCGGCCAATACTGAACTTCCTACTGCAGCACTTTTCATACCTTCTGAGTTATCTTTCAGTCGATAATGCTGTTTCCTCAGACATGTATCTGTGTCTGATCATACCTCTCAACCTCCTAGAGCAAAAATATGGACAAAGCCTATAATGATGGGGGGACAAATAGGGGCAGATTTTCAATGTTGCTCTTACAAATGTAGATAGTTGACAGAATAATAGGTTTTGCATTAGTATGACTTTTCTGAAGGATTTGGAGTCTTAAACTCAAATGTTTGTCATTATTTAATGACTTCAGTTCTCAGGTATTTGCCAGAAAGGTACAGATTTTAAGAGGAACACACCAAACATATGAGGCAAAACTCTGCACATTCTGCAAAAATCTGTACAGTTGCGAGGTATGTTTCTGATACAGGATATCAATTTTCTTACACCAATACACACAATGTATGGCGGCATCACAGGCCAGATGCCATTACATGCCTATTGCAGGACACACCCACCCAGAGGGTTGTATTCCTCACAAAGGCCAACAGGTGCTTATCCACACTAATTATTCTATCATGTACCTTATGTGTACGCCGGTATTTGCGCTTTCTGTCAGTGGCAGAGCTCACATACGAGTATGGGGGACTGGACACTGTAACAGTGACACTGCATGACACCCTGAGGGACACATTTCTTTTGAGTCTATTAACCTTCCACATTGACTTTCACAGGGCATACGTTGTCATTCACATTTGTCGAAGTACATGCTTTTGACTTGTACATGTTTTGTCATTTGTCCTGACGTCTTTCTTCTCACCTGTCCACCTAGTATCACTAGTTCTGTACATTTATTTAGGACGGGTTACCTTCATACCTCTCACCTGTACACATTATGGGTAAACGCCCCGAGGTTTGACCTATGATTTTGTTACATTTGTCATAATAATGTGCCTTTCTCGTACATTACTGGCAAGGCATTACGGACTGTGAGGTTAGATAATAATGACTGACATTTCTATTTCATGATTACTAACCCTCATAACATTCGTATTCCTGACTACGCCATTATTCTTTCAACATTCTGACTTTTTCTGGGGTATATTTAATATAGTCCCTATTTGTATTTCATGTACTATGCCTTAGTCCAGCTGTCTTATTCTGAAAGTTTGGCAGGTATGGTTACCATCTTGGTCGTACGCATGTCCATCCATGATAATCGCCTACATGACACTGATATAGGTCCCTACGTCTTCCCCCAATGGTTTACACAATATCCAGTAGATGGGTTGAACCTTTTTGGTGAATATAGGCGTGTGCTATACCCACATAGGTATATTGATCACCCCCATGGGGCGGACCTAATAAATCTGTGCCAACCAACACCTAGGTCCATTTCTGCATACCCATGATTCCCATGCCTGACACCCCTCCACAGTACCCATTAGACATGTTTAATGTGAGCGATAATAAAGTGTGAAGACACTTCTAAGCACTCCCCACTCTACGGATATCAGGTCGTACGTCATACATTCTATCGACCCATATGTTATTATCCTTGCACCTGCTACTGTTGCATGTACAGCTATATCGTAGTTGCAGCTGTGACTTAATTTGCATCAAAGATGGTTCGCACTTCATATGGGATCAATTTTTGGGGTCCTGCAAAGGACACCTATATTCATGTTCAAAGTGTAGAACTTGCAGGCCTGTCACACTGGTACTTTCCGGGCAATGGTTTGGAAAGCAGCGGTGTATTCACCTTTCGTGCATGTCTGTCTGTCTATCCATAATAGCTATACCGTGACCTATTTATGTACATGTGTTATATCTACAGGGACATATGTTTGTTGTGTATATATCTATTAATGTATCGTGTGTGTATAGATATATACATGTACATATATACATATGTCTGTACATTCCTCATTTCATAATTTGCTTTGGTTTACGTCTGTGGATTATGTGTATACACAGATATATATATCCATATCATACCTTTCAACTGTACAGATTTTCACTGAATGTACAGCTGTTTGCCTCTTATCTTTGGTCTGTTTTTCATAACCTTGTGTCTATCTGGCAATTTAGTGGCATATCATTAAAGACTGACGGAAAATAATAACAAGCATTTCAATACGACTTCATACCCTTCAGAGAATCCATGCTAGTGACACACCTGTTATTCTATCCACTTTCTATGTTTGTTAGGGCAATATTTGGGGATTGTCCCTATTTGTACCAGTTGTTTTCATGTCTTTGTCCGGTTTCGTACTTTACGGGGTTAACAGGTATGAGCCATGTATATATAACGTGGAGAAAACAGCATTCATTTGCTATGCTGTGAGCGGATTACACACGCGCAGGCACACTTGCATATCCTTTTTGTGGGTTACATATGTTTAATAGATATTTGTGCTTACGTGGCCTTTCATACGTCTGACCGTAACAGATACATATCTGTATTCCGGTTTACGGACTGATGCGAAACACACGTTCACCTTTACATATTTAAATGTCTGTACAGCATGAATGCATTCATTACACTTTAAAGTTATATGTGCAGTGGTCGTAGGTCAACCGGGACTGCATTCACGTTGGCCGGATGCCAGAACCACTATTCTATTGGTGTTCTGCCTCATTGATATGCATACCCATAGTACTTAGCTACATCAACATACGCCTCACCGCTTCACTTACTACACAGGCATCCATTCTCCTGCTGGGAAAAATGTGGTACTACATATTACACATTCCCTATTGCCTACTGCTGTGGACCCCAGCTGCATTGTTAATCACTCCAAGGATATGCAGAACACTAAGGCATATAGTCCTGGCACATACAGGTCTTTGATTGTCAGGGTGTTCATGTAGTGATCTGGGTTTAGGCTTGTCCGCCTGGTGAACGGAACTTCCCTGGCTGAGTTCAAATGTCAGACGAAGCATATGGACAGGGTGTTTCTCCCTATTATGAATTTTTACCTCTGTTTATAGACACAGGAGTTTGGGCACCTGTTAGCAGCTTATTCTGTTGGCAATACATATTATGGGTGGGGTTGTTACAGTCCATACTCCACGGTGAGGGGTGTTCCCATTCACATTTGACTATTACCTGTATTCAGTCATACAGGGATTATTATCTTGGACATGCAGTGGCTACAGGTATGCAGTTGTACATTACACAAATATGAAGGGTTGTTACTGTAGATATGTACGGACCATACCTCTCAACCTCTTAGAGCAACAAATCTGCGCAAAACCTACATGATGTGGGGACTACTAGGGACACATTTTAACTATTGCTCTTACAAGCTTAGACCATTGATAGAATACTAGGTTTTGCATTAGCATGACTTTTCTGCAGGATGTGGAGTCTTAAACTCAAAATATTTCTCATTATTTAGTGACGTCAATCCTCAGCTATTTACCAGATAGGTGCAGATTGTCGGAGGCACACAACAACAATATGAGGCAAAACTCTGGTCATTCTGCGAATATCTGGACAGTTGACTGGTATGGTATGGACCTCTGTATTACGCTGCACAGCAGTACCTCAGCATTAAAGACTGAAGTCGGAACGTGCTGGCAGACAGTTGGGTTTCAGACTTCATACTCCGGACATTAATGCCAATGTGCAAACTGTTATTCTATCATATTTCTATGTTTGTAAGAGCTATCTTTACAAATTGTCCCTGCTCTGCTTTTGGACCTTTGTTTCAGTTGTATTTACGGCTCTGTCCAGATATCTTGCTCACACAGGTTGATGGGTATGGTCGGTCACGCCTGCACACAATAAGTGTCCCTCACACTTGATCAGGGTTATCCTGTTTACATCAGTGTCTTCCTCACCCTTATGCCATTTGCCACTATGCAAATGTGTGCAATATATTCTCCCGCCTATTCGTGTCGGGACACGTGTGCCACGGGAAGGTGTTTTATCCTGGGTAGTAGGTTATGCATGACCACTTAGGGCTGGACAGTGTCATGGATCTGTACTTCACATTCTGACCTGTGTCCAGATATCTACAGTATTGGACATCATGTCGTCATACCCATTCTACTATTTACACAGATTAATTATCCCATGAGGGATATCCCAAAAATTGGACAAGACCACAACAAGTCAGATACCGAAGATTCTTTTGGCTTTACGAAAATGTGCAGGGGGTTTTACATGCAGGGGATACATGGTTTGCAATCCTGACACTGCCTAGGGTGAGAATACCTACTACATATGTATAGAGGTCACTATGTGTAGCTGTGTCTGCAACGAACTAGTAGGCCAAGTACGGCTGGATTTGGTGGACGTTCTGGTACAGGGGCGAGTTGTGTGATGTGGAGGGTATGCTGGGTAGGCCATTATGCATCCAGGTGTGTTGCATTTGTTATGGCCAGTTCCATCAGGACCAATCTGTGGGTATGTGATGGTGACATATCTATACATTTGTATCGCACATTTCCATATTCATATGTTTGTGGAATTGTGTTCTACACTATGGCCTGTCTGCTTGTCTTGCAGCTGTTTCTCCATGTGTTTGTGTTTCTTTCCACTTCACCCGCTGCCCCCTCGTACACCTCCGGTTCACCTTTTCTGCATACGACACAGTATCGCCTTTGTGGATTTTACCTTTATCCATCCACCCCTCACACGCAAATTCCTCACACCCCATAGATCACTACTTTGGTTGCTGGCCCATGACACGGCCAGAGTAACACATTGACTACCCTACATGTGTCAGGTACCTTTTTGGTTGTGTGGACTACCCTGCCATGTTTGCTTTCCACATGCTATACCTCACGCATATAGATACACGCCCATACTTCACTTTCATTACTTGGTTGGTATACCCGGGTACTACCCGTTCGACTGTGTCACATACAAGTTCGGCTTATACCGTTGACTTCCGGATTTTGCCAGCCTGTTGTACTCATTGGTAGGATGGCACCTTTTCCTATGTCCATGCTATTCCTTACACATATCAAACTGTTGTGGACAATGCCTCCCCACAATCGACGATAGTGTTTCCACCTATTCAATTGGCCACAGTGTGACATTTGCGGTGAACACAGCACATTTTACAGGCCGACACATACCCACGGTCAGTTCGGCAGATAGAACTTACAATTCTTGCCTATATCTAAGCTTATTCTTGTAGCATTTCGGTGGCTTATTCTGTTTCTTATGACATTTATGTAATATACATACGGGGTAAAACTGTTTAATGCAACTATTACATGATGTCTAAGGAATAATTATGTCCTATAATCTCTGGACATTTGCCATGTTTACAAGTTTGTGTCAGGACACATCTGCCCACAGAGGGACTGTCGCTCGCAAAGTGGGACAGGTGGTAATCTTAGTCGATGGTACGGATCATACTGTTCCTTTCGGCCTACATGTGTCCTTATTGTTGTAGCTGTTTATATGCTCCTTCTGTTTCGTTTACATGCATATTTTATTTCCTATCACATTTGGTATGTGAAATACGGACATACCTTTTGTATGTGACTATTACATGCCTTGTGGGATATGATTTGGACATACGGTCACTACATATATCTACATTTCTCCTCATGTATTTTGTTCTGGACACATCTGCACAGCTATGTACCCTCCCTCACATTATGGGTCAGCTGGTGACCCTCTCCATTGGGCTGGACGTACCTACTGGCTGCGCGCTATCATATGATACGTTTCACTTACACATGGTATAGCTATCAACACTAAGTTGGAATACGGGCACACGGTTTTCATGTCATTTGTTCAAGGGTAGGGACCCATTATTCCCTACTGTGCATTTCTGTTTGCTTCTTCATTTTCTGTTCGCAGGGACTATCTTGCATGATTTGCATACGTTTCAGTATCCACGGACACTGATAGGTGCGATTACTATTGCAGGCGGAATATAATGTTCAGCAGTTTAGGTTGCTCTTCGACAGCCGACATTGACATGCCTCCCTGCACAACTTCGTTACGCCCATGCACTCGTGCACGTTTCCTGTGCACGTGGCTGTGGCGGCTGCGCTCCTTCATTAATATGCATATGACGCGACTACTCCATATATACACCGGCCTTGCGCCGAGCTTCATGAATCCCGGGGTGTATTTTTATTTTTCTGTTTATTTATTTGTTTCATTGAATATTGTGTTAAAGATAGTACTGCATTTTATTTTTCTCTTTATTTATTTGCTTCACTGAATATTGTGATCTCTCTTCTCTCTGCAGTAAGTGGGGGTTATTGTTCTCACTTCATTGATATTCGGTGTTGAACTCTTATTTTTCTCTTTATTTATTTGCTTCATGAATATTGTGATCTCTCTTCTCTCTTCAGTTAGTTTCCTGCCCTTCCTCCCTGTTCTTGTTGTGGTATTAATCTTGGTGGCTTTGGAATTGCTCGCCCCTTCTGTAAATTTGTGTTTGAACAATCTTCCTGGGTCCATCTAATTTGTTCACTCAACCGAGTACAGTGAGATCATATTTTGATTTCAGACACTCCTACCAGTCCCATCTGTTCAGCTGTATCTCAGCTCTATCCCAGTCTAGTGTTATTAGCTCATTCTACCTAACACAGAGATAACATTTGACTAGGCGAACTCACTTAGGCCCTTAACCTTGAATTATTTTCTGTTTCTCCTTTTTCCATTTCCTCTTTACTTTGTGTTCTGATAACTATATTTTTGGCACGTTTTAACTGTTTAGAGTTGAATTAAACAATAATTGAATTCAGTTCAGAATACAGTTAGAATAAATTGTTTTAATATTGCTACACACTCAAGTGTGCTAGCTTGTACTGCACTTGAATTGTTTTTAGCGCTGTTTTAGCTGCTTTTCTGTAACAAAAAAAAAAATAATAATAATTCTAAGCTTGTTCCCTGCCTTTCCTGTAACTAGTCTAGTCCAGATACAGATTTGCTCTATCCAGGACTGTTTGCAAGCTTCTGTGCCCCCAAGCCTTTCTGTGTTGGAGGGAATCCTTCTAGCTTATCAGTGGGAGTGGTAAGCACTAGGTAGCCTATCTACCACAAGAGTAGTTTCTGGCCCAGAAATTGTAGTTTATTGGCCATTTGGGCAGCTTGTCCATCTCCTTCAACTTTCTGGTTTAAAAGCATGTGTTTGCACTTGTTTCCCACCTTTCCTGTAACTAGCCTAGTCCAGCTACAGATTTGCTGTATCCAAGACTGTTTGTAAGCTTCTGAGCCCCTCAAGCCTTTCTATGTTGAGGGAAGCCTTCTAGCTTATCAGTGGGAGTGGTAAGCACTAGGTAGCCTATCTACCACAAGAGGAGTGGTTTCTGGCCCAGAAATTGTAATTTATAGGTCGTTTGAGCACTTTTTCCATCTCCTTCAACTTTCTGGTTTAAAAGCCCACATTTTGCTTGTTTCCCACCTTTCCTACAACTAGTCTAGTCCAGATACAGATTTGCTGTATCCAAGACTCCTTGTAAGCTTCTGAGCCCCTCAAGCCTCTCTGTGTCGGAGGGAAGCCTTCTAGCTTGTCAGTGGGAGTGGTAAGCACTAGGTAGTCTATCTACCATAAGAGGAGTGGTTTTTGGCCCAGAAATTGTAGTTTATTGGCTGTTTGGGCAGTTTTTTCCATCTCCTTCAACTTTCTGGTCTAAAAGCCTGTGTTTGCACTTGTTTCCCACCTTTCCTGTAACTAGTCTAGTCCAGATACAGATTTGCTGTATCCAGGACTGTATGTAAGCTTCTGAGCCCCACAGAGACTTTCTGTGTTGGAGGGAAGCCTTCTAGCTTATCAGTGGGAGTGGTTAGCACTAGGTAGCCTATCTACCAGAAGAGGAGTGGTTTCTGACCCATAAATTGTAGTTTATTGGCCATTTGGGCAGTTTTTCCATCTCTTTCAACTTTCTGGTTTAAAAGCCCGCATTGCGCTTGTTTCCTGCCTTTCCTGTAACTAGTCTAGTCCAGATACAGATTTGCTGTATCCAGGACTGTTTGTAAGCTTCTGAGAGGTGCCAAAGTCTGCTCTTCAAATTTTCCCATAGATCTGCTAGTTCTCTCCTCTTCTGCACTTTTACTAGCTTATTAGTCTAACACTTTACCATACCAGAATTATTGTAGCAATTATTGTAGCACACAAAAGTGCTACCAGCACTAAATGTTCTACAAGGAAACAGCTCCAGTACTTATTATTAATGCCCACCCCTCCAGGTATGTCTAAAGGTCAGTTCCCTGTGCTTTCTCCTGTTAACCTGGTGAACTTTGGCATCCTGAGGCAATGTAGCAACTGCCTCATGTACACCAACAACCCTCTCCTTTTACCTCCCAACACTCAGACTTGTGAGAGATGCACTTATATATCCAAATTTGAAGCCACGCACTCTCCAGCCAAGACCGGAATAGCTGGTCAAGAGGAGAAGGTCAACACTTGCACCACACCACATGGAACACATAGCTCTCCAGATCACACAACAGCACTGCCTTCACATAAAAGCACAAACCACACACCCACCTTCGCAGAGACTCTCAATAAAAATCTACCCAAACAGCAGCAACATCCAAGGCAGAAACACAGTCGACCACCACAACACAACACTAATCACGAAACACACAACTCTCCTAAACAGCATGCCACTTAACCAAAGCCCCTAAGGCAAAACAGCATGCCCAGCACACTAGTCATAGGTGACTCGATAGTGAGGCACACTGATGTCCCACTCACTAGGTTGACTAAAGAGAAAGTAATAGTCAGCTGCCTGTCAGGTGCCAGGATCTGCCATATAACACATGCACTCAGGTCCCTCAACAACAGGTACAAATATGACTCTGTCATTGTACATGTGGGTGTGAATGACCTGAGACATACCTCGCTGGACTACATAAAAAAAGACATGGAGGAGCTCTTAGATTATGTAGCCTAGGCGGGTACAACCCTGGCCCTGAGCAGCATCCTACCATCACTCAGAATGATACCACAATTGGCTAAGTTTCTGATGTCATTCTAAGGGGATCCCGTATCGGTCTGCCTAGCATGACGTGATTGACAACCTCGATGCTTTGCCAGAGATGGCCTGCATCTCTCACCCCTGGGCTTCTGGATACTGGCCAAGGCTCTTGCCACCTCTATAGTGCCTTTTTTTAGGTGGTGTTCCAAAGACCAAATTACCACCATAACAGCTACAAACAAATGCAATCTGAGGGTCATGCTGCTCAATGCTAAATCTTAAAATGCACTCGCTCAAACACTCCTTAAATGGAGAACATCAACATTTGTGCTGCAACAGAGACATGGTTCAAGGCAGCAGAAAGCACCCCTGCACTACCAGGCTATAACTCATTCTACACCTTTCGGCCCCAGAACTTGGACCGAAGCTCCACAGGTGGTGACGTTTCCATATTCATAAAGGATGCACATGCCTCCAGACTGGTAGCCCAACATAATGCATCAGAGATACTTCAGGTGCAGCTAACATTGAGTAAGACAGTGATTCAGGTTATAGCCTGTTATAGGTCCCCAACCATGTCCCAAGACACTCACTCCACATTCCTAAGCACCCTGGAGAATATTAGGGTCCAAACTAACACACTCATACTGGATGACTTCAACTACCCCACCATTAACTGGGAAAACTACTCATGTAGCAATACGCTTACCCAACATTTACTGGAATTCATTAATTCCAATGCCCTGGACCAGCTCGTTCTTACCCACACTAGATGTAGCAACATCCTTGACCTGGTCATTATTAACATGGCTGATGGTTGCTCTACACCAATAGTCAACTCCTCCCAGGTTAGATCCGACCACAAACTAATCACCTTGGAAATCCACATCCCTCCCACCCCCCAACCCCCACAAAGGTAACCACCATGAAAAACTTCTCCAAAGCTAACTTTGGGCTCCTAAGAACAGAGGTGGCTAACTTCACGGCATCCATGAAATGGAGAATAGTTGCATGACCGCTGAATCATACACCAATGCACTGTACAAACACGTACACAAATGCATGGATCTCACCATACCCAATAGAACCAAGATGCTCTCCTCCAAAAAAGGGAAGCCAATCTGGTGGTCTCCTGCCATAAACCAACTCTACAACAGAAGGAGGAAACTGATGCAGAATAAAGTGAAGTCCCAAGACTGGAAAAAGCTCATTATTAGCCTCAAGAAAAAGATGAGATCCTCATTAAATCCTCTAAAGCTAGCTATGAAAACAGAATTGCAGAAGATAGTAAAAACAACCACAAGGCTTTCTATAGTTATGTAAAGAACCTCCACGGCAATACCCAGATTTACTCTGAGCTACTGTACAATGGTACCTCCTATACCGGGACAACAGATATTTCCAATATACTGGCCGACAGATTCAGTGTCATCCTTACCCCTCTCTCACCCCCAAAGGCCCAATCACAATACCAGTAGATTGCCAGGCACCCAGTATTACTGCTGCACAGGTTAAAACAGCACTGTCTAAGGCCAAGAATACAGCTTCTATGGGACCTGACAATATCCCTGGCTGTGTTCTACATGAACTAC
The DNA here is from genome assembly GCF_019279795.1 of Protopterus annectens. Lineage (NCBI taxonomy): Eukaryota > Metazoa > Chordata > Ceratodontiformes > Protopteridae > Protopterus > Protopterus annectens. The sequence continues at coordinate 1,189,163,813 of NC_056743.1, read as the reverse complement.
AGAGTGAATTGGCACCTCACCTGTGTGCCCTGTTCAATCACAGCCTCACCTCAGGCTTTGTCCCTACTGAATGGCACACTGCTATAGTCATCCTTCTCCACAAAGGAGGAGCGACTACAGACCCTGGGAACTATCACCCCATTAGCCTGACAAGTCTGATATGCAAAGCTATGGAATGCATCATCATGGGCCTAATAAATAAGGATATAGGGAATCTCCAAACTCAGGATCCCACACAGTTTGGTTTTATGAAGGGTAGATCATGTCTGCTCAACTTGGTTGACTTCTTTGAGTCAGTCATCAGAGCTGTGGATGAAGGCAAGGTGGTTTATACAGCCTACCCTGATCTGGCCAAGGCCTTTGATATCATTCCCCACTCAGGAATCATAGACAAAACTCACTAAGCTAGGCATCAACCCCTACATCACTAGGTGGGTTGCAAACTGGCTCACAGATAGAACCCACAGTGTGAAAGTAGCTGACTCCAAGTAAGACTGCCGACCAGTCTCAAGTGGAGTCCCACAGGGATCAGTCCTGGGTCCTCTGCTGTTTGGTATCTACTTCTCAGAAGTCCAGTCCAACACAAAGGGTCTCTGGCTAACAAATTTCACAGATAATTGCAAGTTGGGAGCCATTATTAACTCCTCAAGTGATGTTGACATCCTACAGAAAGGCCTTGTGGAGACCAACAACTGGTGTCAGAAACATAGCCTTAAGCTCAATGCCAAAAATGTGTCGTCATCCCCTTTGGGAAAAACCCAGTTCCCATGAACTACCACATCGATGGTAGTCCACTGAACACAGAGGGCGTTATAAGAGATCAGGGAACACAGGTTGACAGCAACCTCTCTTTTGACCACAACACTGCCACTGTGGTCAGAAAGTCCTTCTATGTGGCATATCTCATTACTAAGGGTTTTGCATCCAGGAAGAAAGAAGTTATTGTCTCTCTCTACTCTTCCCTCATTAGGCCAATCATCGAGTACAATGCCCCATTTGACCTGTACCTCACTAGACATCTGCAACAACTGGAGAGGCTGAAAAAGTACCTCACAAAGAGGATCCTAGGCCTTAAACACTTGTCCTATATGGACAGACTCAAAAAACTCCAACTATTCTCTGTCTCATATCGCCTACTTAGAGGCCATCTCTGTTTGACTTACAAAGCCATGCCTGACCCAGCTCTGTTAGAAATGCTGCATCTAAAGAAATCCCAATCCCTCTGCACCACATGCTCCAGAGACCTCAACTTCATTACCACAATCAACAGAACGTGCTGGAGGGACAGGTTCATAACTCAGAGACTGCCCATGCTATGGAATAGACTTCCCATACATTTCAAACAGAGCATCTCACTGGCCCTCTTCAAGAGAAATCTTGATGAGTGGATAAGAAATAGAAAATTCACCCCAGGGATCACTCCAGTGGCTCTACTCGACAGAGGCACTGGGAACTAAGGTCGGGTGGCATGATGCCAGGGTAATCCTATGGGCTAGGCTTGTAAAGGCTCCAGGGCCATTAGCCTAGTACATACCTATGAACCTATATGTGATGTTCATTGCTTGGCATTGCGTTGTGCATATTAATGATGCATGGCATGGGTAAGCAAGGTTTTGTGGCTCACACCAGTGTTGCTGGTCACGGAACGTCTAATATGAATGCAGATCATACCTCTCAACCTTTTAGTGCAAGAAATCTGGACAAAGACTAAAATAATGGGAGGACAAAGGCCCAAAAATAGGGACAAATTTTCAACATTTTTCTTATAAACTTAGAAAGTAGCTATAAGTAAAAGTATACCTAGGCAGACACCCAACATGGTTTTTGACCAACACATAGCACAACCACTGCTCTAATTTCCTTTACAGATACTGTTGAGAAAGCCATAGACTCTGGCCAAAAACTTCAATAATCTTTCTAGATCTGTCAAAGGCCTTTTACACAGTATCACATCATAAACTCTTATATCAATTCTCTACACAGGGTTGCTCACAATTCTCCCAAAAAGGGTTTGCTAATTACATAACCAATAGACAGCAATGTGTAAGGTGAAACTAGTCCGTCTCAATACTAGGTCAACAACACAGGTGTAAACAAGGATCCATTCTTGGACCCATACTGTTTAGTTATTTTTATTAATAACCTACCTCCCTTCAAAGCTCAGTTATTCAATATGCTGATGATTCCACCATCCTCCTCAAACAATCTCCAACACCATTTACAAATAACACAAGACACCTTCACCTCAATTGAATCTTGGCTAAATGAAGTACAATTATTACTCAATCCCAGTAACATTAAACTTGTATTGTTCTCACCTAAATCACACTTGTATGATTTCAAAATATACTCACAAAACAACACAGAAATTGAAATTGTAACTCAGGCTAAGCTGTTGGGCATCACCATAGACAATAAACTCACATTTGAACAACACATACTTAACATCATTAAAAAAAACACATTGCAAACTAGGAAAACTATACAGACATAAACATTTCATGAATAAACTTACCAAAAAACACTTGCCAATACTTTTTTGCTCTCCTCCCTCCTGTATGGTGCCCCAATATTCACCAATCTACATATGTCCCTAAAGAATAAGCTTCAGTCGTGTTATTATAAGATAACCAAATTTGCTACGGGAATATCTTATCAATCACACCACTGTTATGCTTTTAGTGAATTAAACTGGCACAAATTCCCTCATCATCTTGACTTTTTACAACTATATTTTTCACACAAAATAATATACACGCCAGATAGCTGCCCTGTCTTAAAACCTATCTTACATTCCTACACTCCCACCAGAACTCTCCTTTCCAAAAACAAACAACTTATAACTGTATACAAACCTAACAAAATAGCCAGTCATAGTCTTTACTCACTATGGAATGCCTTACCTACAAATATCAGTGCCTTAGAAACTTTTAAGACTTTCAAGCTTACACTAAAAAATACTTTCTCAACACTCTTATCTGCCCTTGCTCCTTATCAAAAAGATAACTCCATTTAATTTCCTAATCTTTCAACTATCATCCTTCTCCACCTATTCATACTCTGTCTTCACAACTTCTTAATACCTTACTTCTTCACCGTCTCTTCCTCTCTCACCCTTCTTTTTGTCTCCTGTCACTCCTCACGTCTGTTCTTGGACTCAATTTCTATCTCCCATTTCTGATCTTCTCCCTCCTTTTTCCTCTTTTATCCTGCTCCCTACCTATTTCCATAGCCATTTCTAAATAGTTTATGTACAAATTATAGTTTACTTCTTCAAAAGTAAATCTTATACAATAATATATTCCCATATCACACAGTTTAAACTATAGTGTTAACCTCTTTTTCTTATAACTCTTATAGTTGAATTTCATTTTATATTTTCTGTCTACTACTCTTGCTATCCTTAACTAGTGTACTTTCACACCCTTACATCTAATTTTCTTCTGCTTTACCACCTTATGGTTAAACTTTTCTGTGCTCTTCAACTTGAATATAAAAATAACTACTGATACTATATTACTATATTTCACTACTGTATGTTTATTTATTATTGTATAGTACCAACCTTTTGAATTTTAGAAATGTTTTAAATTGCTATAAATATGTCACTATTGACCAAATTGTATAAACTGTATAGCAGTCTGTATTTGCTGGAGCTTTTCTCCCCGGGCCTCCATTGCAAATGGGATCCTGACCCAGTCAGACTTTCCCAGCCAACAAATGTCAATAAATAAATACAATAAATTTGTGTTAGCATGCATTTTCTGAAGACTATGAAGTACGAAACTCAAATGTATGCCATGCCATGTATTGATTTCAGTCTTCAATGATTTTTCCAGAAAACCACAAATTTTGCAAGTAACAACCCAAAAACATGATGCAGACATCTGGATGTTCTGAAAAAATCTGGACAGTTGAGAGTTGTGATGCTGATAGCATTTCCGTGTAAGGTTGCTGGCCACAAAAGCGGATTGTAGGACAGCATGGCAATTATTCCCTTTTTCTTGAGTTTTCTTCATTAAAATTTGTTTGGGGCACTGCCATATTTAGTTTTTTCTCATTTCAGCTATGTCTCCTTTTTTTATTTTTTTGTGACCAGTGTTTGTGTGATGCACCACTTATCACAAACGTGTTTGGCTGTGCTTATCTGGTTTGCTTGAAGTGTGGCATTACACAAACTGGATGAGTGGCCCACCCAGGTTGCAGACAGGACCCAGGCAGCCACAAACATAAACTGGATACATTCAATTAACTCTATTGGTCATCACGCAAACACAATAAGTGGCATTGTGCTGCAATTAACAGTGAGCAGTTTACAATGAATACTAAGATAGAGAATGTCATGTAACTATTCCTGTGTCAGCAGGTGTCAAGTGTAGGTTTGGAGTGCAGATGGTCAGGGGTTCTAGTACAAGGTGTTTTACTGTTGTGACATTGCAGATTACAGCAATGAAGTTCAACATACACAACTGTTTTCTTAACCTTTTTTGTTAACAGCTGTAAATGTAGGACTATCATCGACATGGTTCATTTGACTAGCACATTTACACAAATGCCTGTATACCGAATAACCTTGAAATTGCATTGCTGACCAGTATTGCCATCACTTACCATCATGCACCCTCGACTACCATGTTTGAGTGATGCTAAGCAATGCACAACCTTTTCAAATGTTAAAAAAAATAAAAACTGTGCATCTCAGTAAGCACAATATGTACAGTTGGTGGGAAAACATCAGGATGCAAAATGTAATTGGTGGGTAATGCTTATTCTACATTAGGCTTGAGCTATGGTAGACATGTCTGGTGTTTCTGCTGAGGAAGTTTGCTTCCAAGCACAGAGGTGGGGTGTTCAGGAGTCCAAAGTCTTTATTGGACACCTAGTTAAGGAGCATGGGCCCCAGTTGCTGCAGTAGGACTAGTCAGCCTCAGAATACAAGTCTGAAGCCTGGAATAGTATTGCCAGGGCTTTGACCAGTGCTACAGGTATCCCCCACATTGGTGAACAATGCCAGCATCATTTTGATGACCTTGGGAGGAGGAAGCGGGTTATCCTAGACCATTGGATTGGGGAGTTTAGTACTGAGAACACTCCGCAGATGTGCAAGTATCAATTACAATGAATAATTTTAAGAGATAAAAGCTGAATATAGTCATGAATGGTATTCATAATGGTATTCTGCTCTGTTTTTTTCCACAGGTGCCACGGAGCAAGCATCAAATGTGAGGTCCCATGCCAGAAGTTTGTTAAGGATGAGAGAAGCATGTGATATGTATGCATCAGAACAGTACTGTTATTGTAGCATTAAAGGTTAAGGACAGCTTAGTTGGTAGTTAATTCAGTTATATCAAATTAAGCATGCATATCTCAGCTGTAAAAGAAAGTATGCATGCTTTAGTCTGTAGCACAACACATCAGTTCCATATTCTCAATGAGCATTAAGCATGCATATCTAAACTGTAAAAGGAAAGTATTCATGCAGTAGTCTGTAGGACAAAATAACAGTATGGTATTAGAGAGTAGTTAGTCAGCGATTGTGGGTACAAAAAACACACTTCCCAAATATACAATACCATTAGGTTTTCATCATTATTGGAATGTAACTTCATACGTCTATATTAGTGGCACAAATGTCCTGCTGTAAACTGTAATGTGTATAATTAGAACATGTACATGTGCAATATATGCACAGATAAAGGACTGGTGGCTGCAATCTGTAGTATAGTGTGCATCTGTTATGAACTGAGCAGTCTTAAAAGTAATAAAAACATTTGTTAGGAGTTTGTAGTGTTAAAAGTAAAGGTAGCATAACAGAGTCAAATAATTGTATCAATACTTTGTATGTCACATATGACGTTACTAATGTTCTCAGTTTTTTGTCACCCCAACCCTTATCTTTTTTTTTTTTTTTTTCCCCACAGCACAGCAGGGTAGGCCTGTCACACAGGATCCTCCTGCCCCACTCCACCGGCTACTGCACTGCTGCCCAGCACATCTGGTGCCAACCTGGCAGCACCCCCTCTGCTGCTCCTGCACTACCTGGTCCATCAAGTAGTTCTGCCTGGAGGATAGGCCTTTGGCTCCCTTCGGGAGCAGTGGTGGAGGTGGTGACTTTATCATCCAAGAAGAACTGCCAGGGATGGTGCATAGGATTGTGCACCACACTGTGAGTGCACACCTACACTGGATGGAGCACCTGTTCTCCATCCTGGTTCAGAATACCTGAAGGAGATGCAGACTTCAGACACTGCAGCCAGCGGTGCAGTGAACTGACAGTGATGACAGTCCACTGGGTGAGGAATAGATTCTCACCGTCACCCAGCTTGATGTGCATGGGACCTCAGTTTTCCTCACCATCACCCCAACTATGATGTTCATCCACTTCTTGTGTCCTTCACTGTCCATGTCTTGTCTTGTATGTCCTGTCTGCTTGCTATTGCTTCCTCACCTACTCAACTTACCTGACTAGGCATACCTACATCCCTTCCCCAACATTCCATCTCTCTCTCTCTCTCTCTCTCTCTGCAAAAAAAAAAAAAAAAAAAGGCACCTGTCCAAAAAAAAAATGTGTCCATACATAGCTCTCCATTTTGCACACGTGTCTTCTTGACACCCTTGATTTGGTCCAGTTGGCTATATAACATGATTGGATTCTGGTCACTACTCATTCTGGAGGTGACAGTCCAAATTCAGCTAATATTCTGCATATACGATCATGTTTTACTGTTGAGGAAATAGATAGCTATGGTTCTTTCCTACATCCCTCCTGCACATTCCTGGCCTCTTTTCACTTTGTTTTCCCCCTGCTTGCTCCCCATTTCACCACTTTCCTGCCTTCCCCATTTCTTTTCTTTAAAGCACAATTGCGTGATGGTGTGCACTGCGCACCAATCTGAAGCAACCCTGAATGGCAGCAATCTAAGTAAATGTATTTAAAAGTATCATACACACTTGGAAAATTACTATTTAAACCCATATTTGAACTCAGTCACATGTGCCTCCAAAAACAATGCATTAACACGTGCTGCCACAGAGTAATTTAAGTAGCAAATATATTTTATGCAGTCAGTAGTAACTATCTTAGGTTATTATAAAAAGACTAAATGGCCATTTTAACCTATTTTAAGCCACTGTGGCACCCCTGAGCAGTTTGTAAATCAGCCACATGAGATAATATGCAGTGAGGACAGGACCCAGAGTCGATTGGAAAATGAAATGAAGGGTAACGTCTGAATTTTCAAAAGACTTGGTTTTGACTTTCAACCAGGGCACTGCCATGTTAAGGAACATTTTTGAAAAGAACTGGCCCATCCAATTAGAGGATTCAAATATAACACAGAGAATAGGGGAAAATCTAAGAATTGCATATAGAAAGGAGCCAAATTTTAGGGAGTTACTGAGGACAAAATGGAGAGGAGAAATAAAATGCAAACAAGGAATGGTTAAGCGTGGAGCCTGCACATGGTGCAATAAAATTCGTGTCAAACAGTTTTCCTGTTAGGAATAACACATATTATCTTAGGAACAGATATATTTGTACTTCTAAAGCAGTAGTATACCTGGCTTCATGTAAATCCTGCCCGTGTTTCTATATAGGGAAGACGGAGAGAAGGTTCTCTCAGAGAATATACGAGCACGAGTATGCCATTAAAAGACATAACACAAATAATGCCCTAGCAAAGTAAATCACCAATAATGAAGGGCATGTTTTCCATTACATGGCTATAGATCATGTCATTATTGATGACAATAAACCATGGGCACTGATATTAGAAATCAGTGAACTTAAATGGCAGATTTGTCTACAGGCTGACAGCTGGCCAGGCATAAATGAAAGAAGCTCCATTTATTTCTCTCATTTTGAAGTTAAAAGCACTGGAAAGGAAAAAAGTCCAAGTGAACACATAGTAATGGGGATATATATATGTATATATATATATATATATATATATATATATATATATATATATATATATATATATATATATATATATATATATATATATATATATAGGTCACAAATAGATCATACAAAAGTGTAAGCAATAATTAGGAGAAAGTTTAAAAAAATGTTTTTGCTTATACAGCTTTTTTTTAAGAGTGATTTAATTATGCATTAGTGCATGCAACATTTTAGCAACTCACTGTCTCTTTTTTAATGTTAAGCAAGTGCTTAGATTCATTGTGTAGTGGTTACCTTACAGCACTGGATTAGTTAATGTGTGAGTTATTTTAAATTCAGCATCAATGTGTGGCAACCAATGAGAATGGATGGTAAAGCTTAAAGGAAGTGACATTTGTGAACTTTGTTTGCCTGATGAAGTTTTATGCATTGTGAAATGAATGCGCTTACCAGTTTTTATTGTTTTATGTATTAAAGTGGTGCTTGCACCTTTTGAGTACTTGTATACAGTTTACAGTCGTTCCTCAAGCTGTTTTTACATTCGTTGACTGCCTTTGGGATTTTTTACATATATGACATATAGTTAGATTGTGCCCTTAGTTTGCAATATTCCACATGTACTTTTATGTCATACAAAGGAAATGAACAATAAACACCAATAAGAAAGCATCATATATACAGTTCCATAGCACAGTGAGCAGCGGATTTGTGAGATGGTTAACAAAGTGTACATGCATGCAAGTTACACCATTTTCTGCATAGGAAAGCAGTGCACAAACGTGAGCCATATTGCTAATGTCTGACAAGCAGAATGCAACAGTGGCAAGCAATTGCATGATTAGGCAGTTGTGTATGTGTTTTTCACAAAAGTTAAAGCCATGCTGCCCCAGATAGCAGAAATACATTTACAGGACTATAATACACAGTATACCCGCAGTCATACATTTGATGATAAATGTGATAATACATAGATTATTTCACTGGTAAAAGTAATACTGTATGGGATTTACTGTATTGAAACCCAGGAAAATGTGTGTGACAGTCCTACACTTACACCTGTTGCCACAAGAATGTTGAAGAAATAGTTGTCTATGTTGCACTTGATTGCTGTAAACTGCAATGTCACAGCAGTAAAACAAAGGTTGCACACTCTGTACTAGAACCCAGTACCATTTGTACTCCAGGCTGTTTTTTTTACAACGGCCAAGGGCATTTATTGAATGCATCTGGCTTCTATTTTGGGCTGTTTGTTTCCTAGGTGGTCTACCTCTTTTCACGCAAACCAGATAAACACAGCCAAACCTGAAATTTATTTATTCCCTGCATCCACTGTTTGTGGGATGTAGCACATCCCACAAAAAATACAATTAAAAATGGCAAGAATAAGACCAAAAAAGCTTAGTAATGGACACATATAAATAATATCAGTGTCTGGCATCACATGTTAAGGTACCTTCTATACAAATCCATGTCCGTTTACTTGATTACTGCACTAAGTTAAGAAATATAAGGATATGCCATAATATTATTTAAGCATACATTCTAGGTTCAGGACTTACATGGAAATGCAGAAGATGACACACTTTTATTTCAGGGCTAAAATTTCCTTGTCTCTGCTCCCATGGTATTGAAGTATTCAGGAAAAATCAGACTGGAGGCTACATGGATGCTTTATAGTTTGTTGAATAGCTCCACCATACTGAAAATCACCTGCTTATGCTGGAATTAGCACCTATGAAAAACATCTGCTGCTTTACTGAATATATCAACTCCATTGGTCCTTATTAGTGCATGATGTGCACCTACATGCTGCTGCATGCACCAACACTTAAGGTAAACACAGGTAATCTTGTTATTACTATTCTCTGTTTCTGTCATATCATGCAAACATCCAGCTCAAAAACTGAAGGAAAGGTTGCAGACCCTGTACTAAAACCCAGGACAATCTATACTCTAACCCTACACATACACGTGCTGCCACAGTAATAGTTATGTGACAAGCACCAAGAAACCTGCCATTCATGACTCCGTTTCGAGTGGTTGTGCTAAGAGCCACATCACGCAATGACAAAAATTTAAAACAAAAAATTAAAGTGGACAGAGATGACGCATTTTAACAAACAGTAAGGAGGTCAAAATAGAACTTGTGAATTGTGCGCTACTTACTCTTCACAGACCTAGATGTGCACCTCTGTTAAGTGTAACCTGACACCCCCCTGATGTCATCATTCACTACTGCCATCCATTGAAAACGAACACTGTGTAAGTGCCTAGATGAAGTGATTATCCCTACATGGTTACAGGTTTTTGGGATTCAGCAGTTCTAATGGATTTTGACCTCATTTGCTTCGTCACCATGCCCAGTGTTGTACACACAAGGGAGAGTATTACTTAGTTAAATATCTACACAGAGGAATACAGGTTTTGATAAAATTTAACTGTATTCCATCAGATACATACTGCATATGCTTACATGACAGTATGAATAGTATGTTCCATTGGGCTTACACTTTTAGTTGTCTATATTAGTTATGAGTATATGGAGTAAAGCTACATTTATGTCATGACACTTCAAAGGAGTTGTAGCTATTGTTAATCTAATTTTCTAGCATCCACCATGTCTAATAATGTCATAATGTAGAACGTAACGAGGTTCCGCTACTGTCCAAAGGTCCCAGTCCCGAATGAGAAGACCAAATAATAGTAGAATAGAACAGGACACGACCACCACAAGATAGTACATAGAACCAGAACTTTATTGTAGATAAATAAGCGCTTTCACATGCTGCATTGGCACGCTTCCTCAGATTTCACTCTAACATTCAAATTTCAGCTTTTAAATACAATCATCATGATTAATTGATTAAAAACCATCAACACTAAATCGAAGCAATTAAGGTCATTAAGATTGTAAAATCTTGATCTTCCACTGTCAGTCCTGTGCACAGAAATCCTTTGTTTAAAACGAAAGTCAATGAAATTCATTTATTGTATAAAAGTCATGAAAATTCATAACAATTATATAACTGTCCACTAGCACAGCAAATCCGTGTATGCGTGTTTATATATATATATATATATATATATATATATATATATATGTGTGTGTGTGTGTGTAATAGGACAACTTCCATCAATAAATGTGTCTTATAAAATATAATTTATATATACTATATATAAATATGAATAAATAAATATGAAAGTACATATTAAATGTAAATATAGAATGAATCATGTCATGTTCATATATAGCTGCACAGTTAATAATCTTAAAATATATAAATTATATCATAATAACTGTCTATGTATTCACTGATATCCGTATAATCCTTAATAGCTTATGTGTATATGTATATAAATCAATGTATAATACCAAATATAAATTTATAAAAATAAAGAAAAAGAAAAACCGAATATATATAATGAAAACTTAAAAACATATAGGCAGTTATAAAACATATATATGTGATTAATGACATTATAATCAAACATTTAGAAAACAAACATTATATTTGAACAACAATATCATTATTATTATTTACGAGCAGCAAGTACAGGCTTGATACTAATAAATTGATTGAGTCCAGGGTCTGTGTGAGCTCGTAATTTAAAAATCCAACAAAGGCCAATGGATTCAAGATAATTCATATTATTACCACCCCTCCTGTTCCTTTTGACAAGCTGTAATACCCTAAATCTAAAACTATGACGAGCATAAGTAATAACATGTTTAGCTAATGTATTCTGCTGGTTCTTCTTTCTCATATCATATATGTGGTTGTACATCTTATCTTTTAATTTTCTTGAAGTCATACCCAAATAAAACGCTGTACATTGTGTACAGGTTGCTAAATAAACAAGATTCTCGTCATTACAGCTGGCATGAAACCTAGGAATAAATATATAATCAATAGTAGGGTGAGTAAAATGTTCATCTACAATAAAACTACACAACTTGCAAATATTACAGGGATATGTACCTAATTTCGTCATTCTTTTGTCTCGCCTCCCCTGTTCTGTATGAGAGTGTTCTGTGCATACAATTCTTTTAAGATTCTTACTATTTCTATATCTAAATGTAGGAGTGACTCCTACTATATTCAAAGTCATGGAATCAATAGTAAGTACTTGCCAATTTCTTTTGATAATGTCTGTTAACTTACTGTTATCATTAGTATATCTAGTAATAAAAGCAACCCTGGGGCCATTGGCCATTATCCTCCTTCATTGGTATTTCTGTTTATGCTATCCCTACCATCTCTTGGTCCATTTAGGACCGAATCCTTAATCTTACTTATCTTGGAGCTATTATAACCTCTATCCAGGAACAAAGTATGCATAATATTAAGTTGTTCCTGCATAGCCAAAACATCTTTGCAAATTCTAGTTATCCTAAGGAATTGTCCCTTAAAAATATTAGAGAATATAAATCTCGGATGCATGCTACTATAATGTAAAAGTGCATTCTTCCAGCAAGGTTTTCTGTATAGTGATGTGGATATAGAGCCTCCAAAATCCTTTATTATGCTTATATCCAAAAAATCTACCTTATTATATGAAAATTCTAGGGTGAATCTTAAAAAATCTGTAGTTGATTCTAAATAGCAAACAAAGGCTTTCAATTCTTCTATGCTGCCTTTCCAAAAAAGCAGAATATCGTCCACAAACCTTCTATAAAGAATCACCTGCACATAGAATGCACAATTGAGCAAGAACCTTCTCTCCCAGCAATATACTACTAGATTTGCATAAGAGTTGGCACATGGGGTGCCCATAGCGACTCCCCATTTTTGTGCAAACAATTTGTCATTAAACATGAAGACATTGTTGGTTAATACAGTATCTAGAAGTGTACAAATGAGTATCTGTTTTTCATTGCTGACACCATCGATAGAACATAGAATCTCCCTAACCACTTCTAAGCCATAGTCATTAGGAATTGAGGTGAATAGATTTTTAACATCTAATGTCACTAATAAGCAGGAGCCATCTATTGTTCCAGTAGTAAATTTAGCTAATTCATCAATCAATTGGTAACTATCTTTTAAAATGATGGGTATATTCCTCACTAAAGGTCCTAGTATGCTCTCAATATAAATCAATATTCTTTCTGTCACCCAACCTTCCCCTACCACTATGGGTCTCATCGGGAGGGGGGGGTAAAATATTCTTGTGGACCTTAGGTAGGCCTTTTATATATGGAATTAGCAGAGATTCAACTAAAAAGTAGTTGTATAACTCCTGTGTAATTTGTCTGCAAATCAGAAGGTCATATATATCATCATGCACTCTTATCACAATTTTTGTAAAGTATTCATGATTAATCTCCACATAAGTATTAGTGTCAAGCAACATATTCAACATAGCTGTGTTATAACCTTTTGCATCAAGTAACATTACCCCACCCCCCTTATCGGCAGGTTTTTATCACCAATTCATCATTCATAGACATATTGACCAGAGACTGTTGTTCTTTGCTCAAATTAAAATATGTACATATATGCCTTTGTTTCGCATAGTAAGAATAGAAATCATTTTCACATAAACTGATAAAACACTCTACATTTGTTGGTAAATTAGGAACAAAAGAGCTTTTACATTTGAAATTATTCATCGGTTGTGAAAACATCTTATTATCATTAGCAAACATTAACTTAAGTGCAATTGCATGACCAAATAGTCTCAAGTCAATCAATAGCTCACTTAAATCACTTGCTTGTGAGGGAATGAAAGATAGACCTTTGTTTAATAAAGAATAGTCAGTATGACTAAGCTCAAACCTGGAGAAATTAAAGACTAGTTGGTTTAATTCCTTACTCTTCGTCTCATAGCCTGATTTTCCCCTGAGGATTTCTGCTTCCTGTGGCCTCGGCTGTTTGATCTGGTCCTGGAGGTTTCACGAAACTTCATTGGAAAGGGAAGAAAATGTTTCAGACTCTTACCCAGAACCTTCAGTCTCGCCCCCATAGTGTTGTCCTCCTTCCGTTCCATCAACGCTTGCTGATTTGGTGGGGGAGTGGCCACTGTAGAGGAAATGTTTAATTCAATACCTTCCCTGAGTGACGTAGCTGGTATGCCAGTTTCATTCATACCACTACCGCCAAGAGCATTAGTATCATTTAAAGGGATATTGTCAGCAATTACATTGACAGGATCATCACTATTATTATTAGTACATTTTGAATGAGTATTCGAGATCACAAGTCCACTGATTTGATTATTCCTTGGCCAGACAAACACCTGCCCTGATGTAAAGTCTCTATAGTCACGCTGCAACTTGCGGTACTTGGTCTGCTGCAACTTGTCACTATACATAGCTACTTGAGTATATAAACTGTCCAGTCTTTCCTTATAGACCACTCCTTTGAAGCGGGTTCGTAGATCTTTATTCAAAGCCTCTACCTTTCGAACCAGCTCCGCTTCAATAGGAGAAAAATATTCAATCAATAATTTCATATAATTTTTACTGAGGTCTAAATTCAACTTCTGCCATCTCTTTAGGAGCTCCGGATGACTATCTCAGTACGTCGGCATGCAAAGTACCCTCATGCTGCGAGGGACAATATGGAAGTGAAGACTTGCTTCCATATGTCTCCTCTGCCAGACCAACCTTTGCAATTTATATAAATCATTTTCGAGCTCACTACTCAAGTCATTAAAGTCTTTTAAATTATCAACAGTATCTGCAATGGGTGCCAGAGAAGGATAATGTAGCTCCAAGTTAAGTAAAGGATTATCCCGTACTTCAAAGATGCTATTCCATCTCTGATTCAAGTGAGTATTTTCAGGATTATAGTCCAATTCGACAGTAGGTGTATCCACTGTGTGACAGTTGCTGATACCAAAATTTAAAGAAAATAGAATGTAATGAGGTTCCGCTACTGTCCAAAGGTCCCAGTCCCGAATGGGAAGACCAAATAATAGTAGAATAGAACAGGACACGACCACCACAAGATAGTACATAGAACCAGAACTTTATTGTAGATAAATAAGCGCTTTCACGTGCTGCATCAGCACACTTCCTCAGATTTCACTCTAACATTCAAATTTCAGCGTTTAAATACAATCATCATGATTAATTTATTAAAAACCATCAACCCTAAATTGAAGCAATTAAGGTCATTAAAATTGTAAAATCTTGATCTTCCACTGTCAGTCCTGTGCACAGAAATCCTTCGTTTAAAACGAAAGTCAATGAAATTCATTTATTGTATAAAAGTCATGAAAATTCATAACAATTATATAACTGTCCACTAGCACAGCAAATCCGTGTATGCATGTTTATATATATATATATATATATATATATATATATATATATATATATATATATATGTGTGTGTGTGTGTGTGTAATAGGACAACTTCCATCAAGAAATGTGT
>NC_056743.1:1189141028-1189143528 GCF_019279795.1 Protopterus annectens | reverse complement strand
AAGACCCCCACCAAAAGAGAGCTACCTATATATAAAAAGCATGCTTCATTATCATCATCCAAAATATAGTCCCCTATATATATGTGTGACACCCGTGCCCTGGTTCAGCAATCAAGGAGCCTCAATCCTCACCACTAACACCAGAGAGGGTGTCTATATATGAGAAAAAGATAACCAATACACACAGTAAAGTGCAATTTCCCTTAAGAGCACACAGAGATCACAGTCAGTCTGTGGCTGATCACTCTCTTGCTCTCCAGGTCTCCAATAAGACTCCCCACTGGCACAGCTATAGGGTCCAGATCTCAGCCTAGTGGGCAAGCAAAAATGTCTAGCATCCTCTCTGTCCAGCCAGTGCTTCATGTCCCTGCCCAAGTAGCTGACACATACACTTTGAGAAGAGTTTATACAACCGCACGGACATTCCTGGGGAAGGCTGGCACAGATTCTCCAGCTGTGCCTCTTTTTCCCAGACTATACAGTAGTACCAGCTGCCACCCCCACTAATAATTATCAGCTACTCAAAGGTCCTTAAAAGGGTGTCCAATTATTACTGTGCAATATTATTATCCAATTGGTAGTATAGCCCAGGGCTAAAGCTATAGGAGTGGCTTTGTACAAATTTTACCAAAGGCATACAAATACTCTAAAGAGCTTAAATTATCTCTACCCAAACCAACCACACTTAAAAGTTTTTTAAATATTTAATAATAAAGAATTAAAACCACAAGACAATGCATTCTACTACACAGTGCTAATCAAAAGAGTTCAGAGATCACACAGAAATACTTAAAATAATTCAGTAGTACAGTTCTGACATCACAGGAAAACAGTCTAATCTTTTTAGTTCCTAGCTATTTCTAAAAGGAAACACAAGTCTAAGATAACTTACATATGACAACAGGCAGTGCTGTTAGTTGGATGATCAAGACAAAAATGCTTAATGCCTTCTGAATCTCTCTGTTTAAATTTCTGTTGCATTTCTGATACACATTACATCATTTCACACTTTCCTGGTGTTCCCAGGCCAACAGAAACTGCATCTACATTCTTTTACACCTCATTTTGTTATTTTGCAGCTGGCCAAGAGCAGAGCAATAAAATACATTTACATGTTTAAATCCAGCAATTTAACTCTTGGTTAAAACAATAGAAATAATTTCTTCATCTAGACTTTTCGGCACCACTGTCTGCTTCAAAGGGTCACCACATACTTTACTTTGGTCAGTAGAGTACACTGTTGTTACATTTATTTCCAGTTCCACATGTAACATTATTTCTTTACATTTAAGACAACAAGCCTGTAGTTTACATTCATATTTACAAATGACAGAATAATCTGCAAAATTCTATCTGGCTAGGCTAGCAGCCTTCACAACATGAATTTGATGTTTGTGAGGAAAGTGAAAAATAATGATCACAATAAAATTTCCAACTTGTTATTTATAGACAGTACGCTGTTCTTCTGCAAGCTATAGTGACCTCTTTGTATACCCCTGAAGTTTATAAGAAAGCTAAAGAAATAATGACCACACTATCCCCAACCCAACACTAGATAACCTAAGCAGACCTCTGAGGTTTGGGAGAAAAAATAAATAACCTAAGCAGACCTTTGGGGTTTGGGAGGAAAAATAAATAAATAATTGCATCATTCCCAACCTCAGGATCTCCCAAAATGCTATAACAACCTTCTGTGCAGACTTCTAAACAGGACCGGTTTTGGATTAGATGGAGTTCATGGCAGAACTCACTATTAAGCCTGTGTCACACTTCGGGTGTGGGGACAACAAGGTCTTCCTTTATAAGCTCTGAAGGACTGGATGTTCTTTAATGCATTGTATGCCTTATTTTTTGAGAGATGACTTTTTAAACTGAGAAAATGAACCATTACTTTTATCCAGACACTCTCCACCAAGCAGGTAGAGTCACTTCTGTGTAAGATTTAAATGCCTGGTTATGATAAAAGAGGATCGCTATGTAATGCTTTTCACCTTTGACCCAGAAGCAGTTGCCATGCATTAAATTATTCCAGGTTGTCTCACACAAATCACATTTGTCCTGCAGAGCCAGAATATTGAGCAAACAGCAAACATCTAGTCATTTTCCTCCACAGACAACCTTAGCAATTATACTTGCTTTGTCATGATTATAAGATGTCAATTTAAGTAGTCCATCTTACTTCACAGAAATAGACAACAGCCCTTCTAAGCCAAATAGTGACTGTTGAAACTAAACAAATGACAAGGTCAATTACTTTCATCCAGACAGCACCACCACCACCCAGCAGTTATAGTCATTTCTGTGTACAGAACAGATCAGTCATCTGAGTGTGATAAAACAAATTGGCCATGTAATGCATTTCACCTTTACTCCATACAGACAGTTGTCATACACTAAAGAATTTCAGGTTGCTTTGTGCAAATCACAAAGCCAGAATGTTGAACAAACAAGAGCAGCTAGTTGCTTTCATCCACAGGCAGGTCAAACAAAAACACCACCA
>NC_056743.1:1189098535-1189140528 GCF_019279795.1 Protopterus annectens | reverse complement strand
ATATAGATATATAGATATATATATATATATATATATATATATATATATATATATATATATATATATATGCATATAGATACATAGATAGATATAGATATACTTTTCACTCTAGTGCCAATGGAAGCCTCAGCTTCTTTCTTCACACCATGCCCACTCCAAGCACCATTCATGTTTGCAATTGAACTTTGCCAGCTTTTCTGCAATGATTACATGAACTGCAGCACCTTCCTCTAGGGCATCCACCTCACTGTGGGTGCTTTTCTTACCTTGGGATGTTTGTGTATTTATTTTATTTTTAGAGAAAATAGATGTTCCCCCGGATTCACTAATCCTCCATGTAAGACTTAATAAGTCTTACTCGGAGGCTGCAGTTGAACGGTTTGACATCAGCGTGCCATGAATATTCATGAGGGCATGCTGACTAAACCGTAACTCTTACGTGGACTGAGTAGGAAAGCAGGGGGTGTGTCCGACTGCCGAGCAGTCTAAATGTACACGCCCCTGCAAGGTTTTAAAAAGCATAATGTCAACACACAAGAGCGAGTTCACTCAAATGTACTCGCACCCAACACCACACTCCCTGACACTGTAAACCCCCATCACACTTATATAAAGTAAATAATTATATATATATTTTTTAAATCCACAATATAGCTGCCCGTATTTGCGCATGTGTGCGCGGGTCTGCCCATTGCTTAGCTAGAGTTAGCAATTCTGACATGGAAAAGCATAAGAAAGAATGCTTATGCAAATCGCACCAAACTGCAATAGCGTAATGGTAGAGCATATGCACAAAGAAAAGGCATTCACGGTTCGAGTCCCACCACTCCCCTTCTTATTTATGTTTTAAATCAGTATTTGAAATAATACCAGACATATATGATTAAAATTTTATTAAAAGCAGTGACATGGCCAATGTATCAGTGAACAAACTAAATATTTTTAAAGGACCCAGATATATAATAGCCTGCTGTTAAGCAATGCTTTACACAGCTAAACACAGGTGCCCATAGTTTAATAGTACTTTACCTAGCTAAACAGAGTTGCCCATAGTTTAATAGCACTTTACTCAGCTAAACAGAGTTGCCTATAGTTTAATAGCGCTTTACACAGCTAAACAGAGTTGCCCATTGTTTAATAGCACTTTACCCAGTGCAATAGAGTTGCCCAAAGGTTAAAAGCGCTTTACCCAGCGCAATGTGTTTGCACGGACGTGCGCGCCGCGCCAACCAGGGCACCATGGAGCAACGTAGAGCTAAGTTGCTTAAATGCAGCCACACCCCCTAGCCTGTCTAGACAGTATTAAAATAAAAGAATGACAAGGGTCGAACCAAAGACCCTGTGCATCATAATCAAAGTACAGAACCACTAAGCCATGACAACATAAGGGAAGCAGCCACTATTAACATTCATATAATTACGAATGGTAGTTTAACCATTACTAAGCAGGTCTGCAGTCAGCCGAGAATTTTACAAAACAGCCAATCACAAAAAAGTATGGGAAATGAGGCATATTTAAGCCCCATAGGCGGGAATACTCGCCATAACTGATTGTAGCTCATATTTGCAGTCAGAATGGCAGGTGCAGGAGAGGGTTCACGCTTCCGAGTGCAATGTTGGGGCATCAAGGAGTCCAAATACATGGTTTGGCTCCTTGTCCACCTTCATGAGTCAAGACTCTTGCAGGACCAGTTCCAAGGGATGGAGTACAAGGCAGAGGCTTGGAACTGGTTAGCTCGTGACCTCACCAGTGCCACAGGCATTCCTCGGACTGGTGAGCAGGTCCATCACCACCATGCAGACCTGAAGAGGCAAAAGCAGGATCGCCTGAAGCAGTGGATACAGGAGGCCCGTGGGATGCAGAATGCCCCACAACTGAGTAGTAGCCATGGAATGCAGTATGTCAGAATTGATAATGGAGTATGTATAATGGATAGGTATGTCTCAATATCCCTTCATTTACTTTACAGCTGCAGGTGACTGTGCTACGAATCAGCAAGCCTATGCTGATAGGCTGCTAAGGCTGCGCCACCATGGAGGTTAGTGATTATTCTGCATGTATTGTTATATAAAATATGGGAGAGAGCATGAAAGAAAGTGTTGTAGTCCATTAAAACAGCCATAGAATTGCCTGAATAAGTCCTCTGCATGTACTGTCAGATAAAAACGTCAGAGAGGCAGAAAAAGAGTGTAGTAACCCATTAAGAAAGGTAACATATGTCTGGAATAATATCTCTGCAGACACTGTCATATAACATAAGTGAGTGAGCCTGAAAAAAGATTGTTCTAACCTATTAATAAAGGTATAATATGTCTTGAACATGTCTGCCATAAACACCGTTAAAACAAATAAAGGAGTGAGCCTGTGGAAAAGTGTGCAATGTCATTAATAAAGGTCTAAAATCCAGAGTGTGTCTGTGTCACAGAGTCTGAAATGTTGCTGTACCTTTGCATTATACAAACAGTACTGTTTGAAAATGTGCTGGCAATCCAGAGTTATGCAGTCCCATATAAAGTGGGTGATGGAAGTGTTAGTAGCTGTGAAACATATATATAGTCCACAATAGTCAGTTACTGGCTGGCATGAATAAGTAAACCTGGAACAGATGTAGCATGTAATTATTCACCAGAAATGTGAGTGTGTGTCAAGAAATGCAGGGTTCTGTACAAATCGAAGTGAAAATGTCATGTGAAAACATCCCAGATATGTAGATAAAGAAATATAAATGCAAACAAGAAATATGTAGCAGTAACATCTGCATCCTGGACAGTTAGTATGTCAGATATAGGTCAGGCATATATTGAATTAGCCAAACCCATGACACAACCTAATGTATGGTGGCAAGTGTAATAATACAGGTAGGGGATACACACTTGCAGTCACTGGGAATGTAGTGTAGACTAAAAGGTCATTATAAGATGTTAACCAAGGTTTTTTCTACACCCTACCATGCAATTCCACACCTCAATGGGTATGTGTAACCTTAAATATTTGTTAGGACATATGTCCTATTGTTTTATAAATATTTGCATTGATGTTGATGCATGTGCCCTGTTCAAACACCACGTTCATGGTGGCTTGTTGCTACCAAACATCCCTGCATGCTGTTCGAATATCCACTGTCGTTCAATATATGCATGTGTTATGCTTGCTGTTCAACTGTTGGAACCTTGGTGTGTTGGGTTAATGGGAATATTACTGCATGCTGTTACAACTAATCTGGAATGCTGTTGTTTATGTTGTAATTAAACACACCTAATCACAAAACATATGGGAAGGCCGGTCCCAGAGGACCCACCTGTCCCTCCTCAGTTGGTGAGTGCACCTGGCAACAGCGGCTCTGGTGCCCAGCCCGGGCTCCCCTCCTCCATTGGTCCTGTGCCACCTTTGGGTGGAAGCGCTGCAGGGGATGAGGCTCACCCCCCCCCCGTGCAAGCGTGGGTGGAGGAGGGCCACCTGTCACCCTTGCTAGGGTCCGAGCTGTGGTGCGTAAGGAGATCCAGCGTTCAGTCGCTGATCCCCTACGCCAGCTCGAGGTGAGAGTGGCGCATCTCTTGGGTGAGCCTGCCCATCCTACACAGCCCTCAGCACAGCCACCCTCGAGGCTGTGAAGGTGCAGTGGTGACTGCCCATGGGTGGGGATCTCAGTTCCACTGTTACCATCTGTGGGCTCATGGGCTTATGATTTCCAAACATCCTTCCCCGTCAATTGTGTTCACCCACCCCATGTGTCAAACTCCACCCCTGTATGCGTCTTGTTTGTCTTGTCTGTTTACCTCCCCAACCTACCTCCCCAAATATACCTACTTCCTCTACCTCACATTCCACTCTCACCTGAAAAAAAATAAATAAATAAAAAGGGCAATCTGTTCCCACAAAAAAATTATGTCCCATACATAGCTGCCCAATTCGCACACATGTCTGCTGGACATGTAAACTGATAATTCTAATTGGCAGTACAACATATTTTGTTGTCCTCACGTCTCTATCAGGGGTGGAAGGTTTCAAATTTCACACCAAATTTCAAACATATGCACAACTGTTGCTGGTAAAGAAATGGGCAGTTATGGACCTTGCCTACACCCATCCTGCACATCCCGAGCTGGTTTCCCTACTGTCTTTCCCTCTTTGTGCCCCCTTTTTCACCACTTTCCTATCTCCCCATTTTCTTTTCTTTAAAAGAAATTAGCGCGGGGGTTAGCAGGAGTAAGCACTTTTAAGCAGTATTTAGTGGGGGTGCGCTTAGCTAAGCATTGCTAAGCGTTGTGCAAACCCATGCAAACCCGCTTACAACTGCTTAAAAGTGCCATAGTCACTCTGTATGACAAGGCCCTTGTACTGCTCAGCAGCAAAATAAAATACCCTTGTCAGTCTCGAACCCAGAACCTTGGACTCACCAGTCTGCATGAAGTACCACTACACCACAGCGGATATATAATAACTTAGTGCTGAAAGCAATATATCATGCATTACCATGAGTGAATGTAAAGGGAAAATAGGAATGGCATAACACAAATCTTGTTCTGTGGGCCTTAACCAGCAGGTGTTGAGGAATTGCATGACATGACTGTGAAAAGAGAATCAGCCATGCTAGTAGGGAATAATGTTATAGTAGCACCTTACAAACCCCACACAGTATCAGAGCAGGATAAACACTGGCATATTTGCATAGGACACAGGCCAGACCTCCCAACATTGACTGTTCTACAGTGATGACCCTGATTTGTAAACAAATGTTAGCTGTGCCCCTCTGACTCCCTGTGAAATGTACTAACAATAGGCAGAAATGTGGGGAATCTCACTTAATGACAAATGTCAATAAGTGAGAGTAGACACTGCTTGCACGTCAGGAAAAGGTGTAGTAATGCATATGCTCTGAATCCCCCAAAGTCTGAACTGAAAAATGTCTGAAATATATCACAGGTGTATCCCAGTTATATGTACCTTTCCCTGAGGCTGTTCAAATATATACGTGAGAGTATCTGAGGCCTGGAAGACTCAGAAACACACAGGCATATCAGCTTGTCTGCTGTTACACACTCTGCAAATAGCTGTAAAATGAAGCCCACAAGCATGCCCTTATGTAGAAGTACAACACAGAAATATCAAAGGATGTAGTCATGTACTGCTAGCAACCACCTGTGACAATGCCATTGTTCAGATGCTGAAAAGACTGCTGTGGTGCACAGTCAAAGAATACTAGGCTGACCTCTGTCTTCCATCTGGATATGTCCACTGGTGGGAGCTACTCAGACAGACTACTAGCCTTTATAGACTTACAGGTACACAGCAACTCTGCATGTTCAGTAAGATAAACATCACACACTCTGCACTTCTGAACCCCTACCCAAAGGTACTATATACCCGTGTAGTCAGGCACAACCAAGGGTGTAAGTAGGCATACACAGTAGTGAAATGTAACAATGTAACCCACAACTGCAACAAAAATAAGTAAAGAGGTCTGGTGCAGACTTGGGCAACTCCCCACACAGCTCAAACAATAAACTGAATAACGAAAAAAGTATGTAGCGATAAGAACTTCACAGTTAACATCCACAGATTTTATTATGAAGAATACTTCCACCAAATACATCCACAGGTTAAGCGCTTTCAACTGCATGAATCACAGTCTTCATCAGAACCAGATAGCTAGATAATTGTCCTGTTTATATACAATTTACTTGAAAAAAGGCGCCAATTTAATTAAAGCAATAGCTCTCCTTTAAACAAAATTTTTTAACATTTTAAAAATTTTTAAAAATGTATATCAAATCATCCAAGTTCCTGAATCAAATAAAAAACTAGATATATGCATTAGTATTGATTATGCATTATACTAGTATCATAAAAATATATAAATATATATTACATGTAAATCATAATTTAGAAACCTAATAAATGTTAAAATATTAAAATAAAATCACAATACATACCATTCCATTACTACCATAAATATGTGTACATATAAAAAAATAATATACTACTTAACCTAATATTAAAAAAGGTTTTAAACTAATGCTATCGTTAATACCAGGTAATCTAGTGGCATCAGTATATATTTGCCACTTGCTTTCTTTCAATGCTAAGGACATTTTCCAGTCCCCTCCTTATAGAAAACTAGTAACCTGGTCAATTATTGCAAATTTAAATAAATGCTCCCCACCTTTCTCATGCATATGCCTATATAAAGCATTATTCTTATCCTGTACTTGAATTTTATAATAATGTTCATAAATACGTTTTTTTTCAATTGCCTCTCTGTTTTACCTATGTAAAATGCAGGGCAGGCAGAACAGGTGGCAAGGTATACCACCTGTTTGGTGTTACAGTTACCTGCCCTACACCTCACAAAGGTATTGTTAATATCTGTCAATCTGATGAATGCAACTTCATTAATACGACTACATTGTTTACATGTTCCACATTTTTTAGTAACAGTTCCTTTAATGTTTTTTTTTCTTTTCCATAACTGTCAGCTCTTTCTAATAATCTTTTAAGGTTAGGAGCTGTTTTATACACAAAAGATGGAAAACTCCCTAATTTTGTACCTATATGGTTAGAGGTCGCTATCAAATCCCAATGTCTGCATACTATATCCTTTATATAATTTACATACGGTGTGTACATTAACACACACACCCTGTTATAGACAGCATCCTTAGAATCATCTTCCAGTTTAACCAAATTTTGATTAAATTTACCCATCAAAGGGATATATTTTTTACCCCACTGTTTGGAGACATAATTTGTTGTGTCCATTAACATTCTCACAGGATATCCCCTATCTTCAAACATCCTAAAAATCCCCTGCAATTCAACATCCATAACTTCCCTTGTGGATGACATACGTGCTGCCCTAATACATTGCCCTTTAACGACATTTTTAAAAATATGTGAAGGATGATTACTATTATACTGAATGTAATCATTTGAGAAAGTTGTTTTTCTATATATCCTTGATGTAAATCCTTCATCCGTATGGCTTATAAATGTGTCTAAATAAGCAATTCCTTCGCTGCTTAAATTATATGTAAACTTTAAAAATTGTGTGGTACTGTTTATATACTCCATAAATTCACCTATGGTCTCCTTGTTACCCTTCCATAATATAAATAAATCATCTAGATATCTAGCATAAAATGCTATATCTCTGTAAAACCTACTTTTAAATAAAAATTCTGATTCCCATTCCAACATTACAAGGTTGGCAAAAATGGGGGCACAAGATGCCCCCATAGCAACACCCTTGCTCTGCCTAAAATATTCACCTTGGAATGTGATATAATTATGGTCAAGTACTAAAGCCATCATGTCTGTTATTAAGTTGATCTTATCCCAACTTAAATCAGAAAATTTTCTCAGACTGTTACAGAAATATTCTAGTCCGATATCCTTAGATATACTTGAGAATAAGTCTATAACGTCTATTGTCAGATAAGTCAGACCTACATTCCACAAATCAGGTGTAAGTTTACCTAAAAAGTTCCAAGAATCTATCATTAAATGTGGGATATGCCTATACATGTGTTTTGTCCATCTATCAATAACCACCCCTATATTAAATGTTTTAGACTTAGAACCCGATATAATAGGTCTAAAAGGGGGGTTTTCTATAGATTTGTGGACCTTAGGTATACCAATAATTTTGGCCAAAATAGGATAGTCAATTTTCATAAACATATATATTTCATTTGTAATTCTATCGTCCAATAAATATTTTTCTAAGGCCAAATCAATTCTTTTATATCCAATATTTATTTGATTAATAGAAACTTCCTCATAGTTACCAGACTCATGCAATATATTGCATATTTGCATATTGTAATCCAATGTATGGTAAACTACAATGCCTCCCCCCTTATCGGGCTTCATAATTCTTATATCATTATTGTGTATCAACTGATTCAGACAATTCCGTTCATGCACTGTTAAATTATCTTGATAAATATTGTTATATGAATTATCTTTTTTATTCCTAATTATTTTATTAAACCAATATATATCTTTGCATACCATTTTTTCAAATTGTGCTACTTGCAAATTTGATACTGGGACATATGAACTTTTTTTTCCTGAGTTCATTATTCCTAATAATATCTTTGTTAGTATCACTTTGTCCAAATTGCAACGCTAGATTCAACCTTCTGCAGTAAAATTTAATCTCCTTAATAGTGTCCACTAAATTAATACCTGTTGTGGGAACAAATTTCATACCTTTACTTAACAGTTGAACAAGTACCTTACTAATATCTAAGTCTGTGCAATTAAATACATTAAAACCATTATGTGTACTTAGTATATGAGTAACATCCTCTTTACAATTAATAGCTTCAACTTCTTCATCCAAAACATTTCTCTGTTGAATATCATCATCAATCTGGAACTCAACTAACTGTTATGTGGTATTAATATTAAGGGGGTGGGGTAACAATTCTAACTCCTTATTCTCGATATCATTTATCTTACTACTTTGTTCCACTGATTGTACTGCCTCTTGGGGGCTGGAAAAAATCTTCCCCCTTGAAAATTCTCTTCTCTTTCCATACTTGTGAATCTATTTCTATTACTCATGGATCTCTCCTTTCGTGTATTGCCTCTATCCTGTGGCCATACATAAGCTCTATTATTCTGATATGCTTCTATATCTCATTGGATCTTCCTATTCTTCCTATGATAAATACTATTTGCTTTGTTTTCAGCTAATGTGAATTGCTTATTATATAATTCCTTCCATGTTTCAAATTCCATATGTCTAACTATATTATCATTCAAGCCTTCCACCTCACTGACTAAAGTGGTCAGCTTTTCATCATTTAATTTAATAATTAATTCCATATATGCAACTCCAAAACCATCAAATAAATTATTAAATTCATTCATAACTACCGCTTTATAATCAAAACCTAATGGTAGTTTGAAAAACCTCAATCCCTTAGGTACCACCTTAATTTTAAGGCATTTGGACAAATATGCATTATCAATTTTTACATTCTTAATTTGTAGCAATTTTTTACCCAAAGAAAATATCATTTCTTTCAAAGATTCATTAGTATAACTAATATGTCTCCCTTCAACATGGTTACTTTCCCCCACATTTTCAAAATCAAATTCATCACATAAAAATACATCCATCATATCACCATTATGGTGTATCACTTTCTTAGGATTCAAATTTGCATGTCCAGAATGTCTTTTTGTTTTAATTTCATAACGTGGGCTAGAAATAGTCTTATTAACAACAGTACCTTTTGTATTTCCTTTAACTGTCTTTGCGTGATTCAAATATGTTTTTATAGCCTGATGATTCTTCAGACTAGCCCCATTCCTCTCCGCTTCATCTCTGGTGTGAAATAGGCTAAAATCAAAAGTAAATTCATTAGCAGGTGACATATTTCCAATAACATTCTTATCACCATAGTCAAGGGAATCCTGCATAGAGCATACTTCACCTAGTTCCACTGCCAACTGCCCATTCGGTATGTCTGTTTGAGTATTAATATCCAATGTACCTACAACAGTAGGTGTAGCATGTAAGTCCTCCACCGAAGTACATTTAGCTGATGTAGTGCAATCCGTTTTCCTTTCATTTAGTTTGGAAGCTGTCACAAAACCACTCACCAGCTCCATGAGTCTATTAACTTCGGTTTGTAACGCCGACACTTCAGCACGTAGAACCATGACATCATCCTTGTTGTTCAATGAAGCTTGCGTCTCGTCTCCACTGCCTGCCATCCCAGAACTCCAACCAACGCACAAAAAAGCAACAATGTAACCCACAACTGCAACAAAAATAAGTAAAGAGGTCTGGTGCAGACTTGGGGGACTCCCCACACAGCTCGAACAATAAACTGAATAACGAAAAAAGTATATAGCGATAAGAACTTCACAGTAACATCCACAGATTTTATTACGAAGAATACTTCCACCAAATACATCCACAGGTTAAGCGCTTTCAACTGCATGAATCACAGTCTTCATCAGAACCAGATAGCTAGATAATTGTCCTGTTTATATACAATTTACTTGAAAAAAGGTGCCAATTTAATTAAAGTAATAGCTCTCCTTTAAACAAAATTTTTTAACATTTAAAAAATTTTTAAAAATGTATATCAAATCATCCAAGTTCCTGAATCAAATAAAAAACTAGATATATGCATTAGTATTGATTATGCATTATACTAGTATCATAAAAATATATAAATATGTATTACATGTAAATCATAATTTAGAAACCTAATAAATGTTAAAATATTAAAATAAAATCACAATACATACCATTCGATTACTACCATAAATATGTGTACATATAAAAAAATAAAAAAAATAATATACTACTTAACCTAATATTAAAAAAGGTTTTAAACTAATGCTATCGTTAATACCAGGTAATCTAGTGGCATCAGTATATATTTGCCACTTGCTTTCTTTCAATGGTAAGGACATTTTCCAGTCCCCTCCATATAGAAAACTAGTAACATGGTCAATTATTGCAAATTTAAATAAATGCTCCCCACCTTTCTCATGCATATGCCTATATAAAGCATTATTCTTATCCTGTACTTGAATTTTATAATAATGTTCATAAATACGTTTTTTCAATTGCCTCTCTGTTTTACCTATGTAAAATGCAGGGCAGGCAGAACAGGTTGCAAGGTATACCACCTGTTTGGTGTTACAGTTACCTGCCCTACACCTCACAAAGGTAGTGTTAATATCTGTCAATCTGATGAATGCAACTTCATTAATACGACTACATTGTTTACATGTTCCACATTTTTTAGTAACAGTTCCTTTAATGTTTTTTTTTTCTTTTCCATAACTGTCAGCTCTTTCTAATGATCTTTTAAGGTTAGGAGCTGTTTTATACACAAAAGATGGAAAACTCCCTAATTTTGTACTTATATGGTTAGAGGTCGCTATCAAATCCCAATGTCTGCATACTATATCCTTTATATAATTTACATACGGTGTGTACATTAACACACACACACCCTGTTATAGACAGCATCCTTAGAATCATCTTCCAATTTAACCAAATTTTGATTAAATTTACCCATCAAAGGGATATATTTTTTACCCCACTGTTTGGAGACATAATTTGGTGTGTCCTTTAACATTCTCACAGGATATCCTCTATCTTCAAACATCCTAAAAATCCCCTGCAATTCAACATCCATAACTTCCCTTGTGGATGACATATGTGCTGCCCTAATACATTGCCCTTTAACGACATTTTTAAAAATATGTGAATGATGATTACTATTATACTGAATGTAATCATTTGAGAAAGTTGTTTTTCTATATATCCTTGATGTAAATCCTTCATCCGTGTGCTTATAAATGTGTCTAAATAAGCAATTCCTTTGCTGCTTAAATTATATGTAAACTTTAAAAATTGTGTAGTACTGTTTATATACTCCATAAATTCACCTATGGTCTCCTTGTTACCCTTCCATAATATAAATAAATCATCTAGATATCTAGCATAAAATGCTATATCTCTGTAAAACCTACTTTTAAATAAAAAGTCTGATTCCCATTCCAACATTACAAGGTTGGCAAAAATGGGGGCACAAGATGCCCCCATAGCAACATCCTTGCTCTGCCTCTCACTGTTTTGTGACAGCTTCCAAACTAAATGAAAGGAAAACGGATTGCACTACATCAGTTAAATGTACTTCGGTGGAGGACTTACATGCTACACCTACTGTTGTAGGTACATTGGATATTAATACTCAAACAGACATACTGAATGGGCAGTTGGCAGTGGAACTAGGTAAAGTACGCTCTATGCAGGATTCCCTTGACTATGGTGATAAGAATGTTATTGGGAATATGTCGCCTGCTAATGAATTTACTTTTGATTTTAGCCTATTTCACACCAGAGATGAAGCGGAGAGGAATGGGGCTAGTCCGAAGAATCGTCAGGCTATAAAAACATATTTGAATCACGCAAAGACAGTTAAAGGAAATACAAAAGGTACTGTTGTTAATAAGACTATTTCTAGCCCACGTTATGAAATTAAAACAAAAAGACATTCTGGACATGCAAATTTGAATCCTAAGAAAGTGATACACCATAATGGTGATATGATGGATGTATTTTTATGTGATGAATTTGATTTTGAAAATGTGGGGGAAAGTAACCATGTTGAAGGGAGACATATTAGTTATACTAATGAATCTTTGAAAGAAATGATATTTTTTTGGGGTAAAAAATTGCTACAAATTAAGAATGTAAAAATTGATAATGCATATTTGTCCAAATGCCTTAAAATTAAGGTGGTACCTAAGGGATTGAGGTTTTTCAAACTACCATTAGGTTTTGATTATAAAGCGGTAGTTATGAATGAATTTAATAATTTATTTGATGGTTTTGGAGTTGCATATATGGAATTAATTATTAAATTAAATGATGAAAAGCTGACCACTTTAGTCAGTGATGTGGAAGGCTTGAATGATAATATAGTTAGACATATGGAATTTGAAACATGGAAGGAATTATATAATAAGCAATTCACATTAGCTGAAAACAAAGCAAATAGTATTTATCATAGGAAGAATAGGAAGATCCAACGAGATATAGAAGCTTATCAGAATAATAGTGCTTATGTGTGGCCACAGGATAGAGGCAATACACGAAAGGAGAGATCCATGAGTAATAGAAATAGATTCACAAGTATGGAAAGAGAAGAGAATGTTCAAGGGGGAAGATTTTTTCCAGTCTCCAAGAGGCAGTACAATCAGTGGAACAAAGTAGTAAGATAAATTATATCGAGAATAAGGAGTTAGAATTGTTACCCCACCCCCTTAATATTAATACCACATAACAGTTAGTTGAGTTCCAGACTGATGATGGTATTCAACAGAGAAATGTTTTGGATAAAGAAGTTGAAGCTATTAATTGTAAAGAGGATGTTACTCATATACTAAGTACACATAATGGTTTTAATGTATTTAATTACACAGACTTAGATATTAGTAAGGTACTTGTTCAACTTTTAAGTAAAGGTATGAAATTTGTTCCCACAACAGGTATTAATTTAGTGGACACTATTAAGGAGATTAAATTTTACTGCAGAAGGTTGAATCTAGCGTTGCAATTTGGACAAAGTGATACTAACAAAGATATTATTAGGAATAATGAACTCAGGAAAAAAAAGTTCATATGTCCCAGTATCAAATTTGCAAGTAGCACAATTTGAAAAAATGGTATGCAAAGATATATATTGGTTTAATAAAATAATTAGGAATAAAAAAGATAATTCATATAACAATATTTATCAAGATAATTTAACAGTGCATGAACGGAATTGTCTGAATCAGTTGATACACAATAATGATATAAGAATTATGAAGCCCAATAAGGGGGGAGGCATTGTAGTTTACCATACATTGGATTACAATATGCAAATATGCAATATATTGCATGAGTCTGGTAACTATGAGGAAGTTTCTATTAATCAAATAAATATTGGATATAAAAGAATTGATTTGGCCTTAGAAGAATATTTATTGGACGATAGAATTACAAATTAAATATATATGTTTATGAAAACTGACTATCCTATTTTGGCCAAAATTATTGGTATACCTAAGGTCCACAAATCTATAGAAAACCCCCCTTTTAGACCTATTATATCGGGTTCTAAGTCTAAAATATTTAA
Source organism: Protopterus annectens (assembly GCF_019279795.1). Taxonomy (NCBI): domain Eukaryota; kingdom Metazoa; phylum Chordata; order Ceratodontiformes; family Protopteridae; genus Protopterus; species Protopterus annectens. Next base: position 1,189,126,860 of record NC_056743.1, on the reverse strand, counting down.
TATAGGGGTGGTTATTGATAGATGGACAAAACACGTGTATAGGCATATCCCACATTTAATGATAGATTCTTGGAACTTTTTAGGTAAACTTACACCTGATTTGTGGAATGCAGGTCTGACTTATCTGACAATAGACATTATAGACATATTCTCAAGTATACCTAAAGATATCGGACTAGAATATTTCGTAACAGTCTGAGAAAATTTTCTGATTTAAGTTGGGATAAGATCAACTTAATAACGGACATGATGGCTTTAGTACTTGACCATAATTATATCATATTCCAAGGTGAATATTTTAGGCAGAGCAAGGGTATTGCTATGGGGGCATCTTGTGCCCCCATTTTTGCCAACCTTGTAATGTTGGAATGGGAATCAGAATTTTTATTTTAAAGTAGGTTTTACAGAGATATAGCATTTTATGCTAGATATCTAGATGATTTATTTATATTATGGAAGGGTAACAAGGAGACCATAGGTGAATTTATGGAGTATATAAACAGTACTACACAATTTTTAAAGTTTACATATAATTTAAGCAGCGAAGGAATTGCTTATTTAGACACATTTATAAGCCATACGGATGAAGGATTTACATCAAGGATATATAGAAAAACGACTTTCTCAAATGATTACATTCAGTATAATAGTAATCATCCTTCACATATTTTTAAAAATGTCGTTAAAGGGCAATGTATTAGGGCAGCACATATGTCATCCACAAGGGAAGCTATGGATGTTGAATTGCAGGGGATTTTTAGGATGTTTGAAGATAGGGGATATCCTGTGAGAATGTTAAAGGACACAACGAATTATGTCTCCAAACAGTGGGGTAAAAAATATATCCCTTTGATGGGTAAATTTAATCAAAATTTGGTTAAATTGGAAGATGATTCTAAGGATGCTGTCTATAACAGGGTGTGTGTGTTAATGTACACACCATATGTAAATTATATAAAGGATATAGTATGCAGACATTGGGATTTGATAGCGACCTCTAACCATATAGGTACAAAATTAGGGAGTTTTCCATCTTTTGTGTATAAAACAGCTCCTAACCTTAAAAGATTATTAGAAAGAGCTGACAGTTATTAAAAAGAAAAAAACATTAAAGGAACTGTTACTAAAAAATGTGGAACATGTAAACAATGTAGTCGTATTAATGAAGTTGCATTCATCAGATTGACAGATATTAACAATACCTTTGTGAGGTGTAGGGCAGGTAACTGTAACACCAAACAGGTGGTATACCTTGCCACCTGTTCTGCCTGCCCTGCATTTTACATAGGTAAAACAGAGAGGCAATTGAAAAAACGTATTTATGAACATTATTATAAAATTCAAGTACAGGATAAGAATAATGCTTTATATAGGCATATGCATGAGAAAGGTGGGGAGCATTTATTTAAATTTGCAATAATTGACCAGGTTACTAGTTTTCTATATGGAGAGGGACTGGAAAATGTCCTTAGCATTGAAAGAAAGCAAGTGGCAAATATATACTGAGGCCACTGGGTTACCTGGTATTAACGATAGCATTAGTTTAAAACCTTTTTTAATATTAGGTTAAGTAGTATATTATTTTTTTAATTTTTTATATGTACACATATTTATGGTAGTAATGGAATGGTATGTATTGTGATTTTATTTTAATATTTTAACATTTATTAGGTTTCTAAATTATGATTTACATGTAATATATATTTATATATTTTTATGATACTAGTATAATGCATAATCAATACTAATGCATATATCTAGTTTTTTATTTGATTCAGGAACTTGGATGATTTGATATACATTTTTAAAAATTTTTAAAATGTTAAAAAATTTTGTTTAAAGGAGAGCTATTACTTTAAATAAATTGGCACCTTTTTTCAAGTAAATTGTATATAAACAGGACAATTATCTAGCTATCTGGTTCTGATGAAGACTGTGATTCATGCAGTTGAAAACGCTTAACCTGTGGATGTATTTGGTGGAAGTATTCTTCGTAATAAAATCTGTGGATGTTAACTGTGAAGTTCTTATCGCTATATACTTTTTTCATTATTCAGTTTATTGTTCGAGCTGTGTGGGAAGTCGCCCATGTCTGCACCAGACCTCTTTACTTATTTTTGTTGCAGTAGTGAAATGTGTCCAGTTGTCCTGAGCAGACTGTGCTAATGTCAACACAAACCACCCCCCAAACTGTTCAGAAGTGAGTAACGTACTAATCACAGTGTAGCAGTTCACAAACAGTGCATGTGCCTGATATTCATAATTGGTAGTACAACACACTTAGTTGTCCTCACCCCTCTCTCAGGGGTGGAAGGTTTCAAATATCCTTCCTAATGTATTGCATATGCACAGCTGTTGCTGGTAAAGAAATGGGCACACCCATCCTGTACATCCTGAGCTGTTGTCTTTCCCTCTTTGTGCACCCTTTATCACCACATTCCTATCTCCCCATTTACTTTTCTGTCAAAGAAATGAGCACAGGGGTTAGCGGGAGTGACCACTTGTAAAGAGTAGTAAGCGGGTTTGCACCAGTGTGAGCATGTGTGCGCTTAGCTTAGCATTGCTAAGATATGATAAGCTAAGCCAAGCTTGGCTTAGTATTGCTAACATAAAATAAGCTTAGCTTAGCATCACTAAGTGTCGTGCAAACATGCGCAAACCCACTTACAACTGCTTAATAGTCACTCTGTATGACAAGGCCCTTGTACTGCTCAGCAGCAAAATAAAAAACATTGTCAGTCTTGAACCCGGGACCTTGGACTCAGCAGTCTGCATGAAGTAACACTACACCACAGCAGATATACAATAACTTGGTGCTGAAAGAAATATTACATGCATTACAATGAGTGAATGTAAAGGGAAAATAGGACAGCCATAGGAATACATTGCAATAACTACTGTTGTATGCCAGTTAATTCTCTAATTCGAAAAGAAAGTACATACTCCCATGTATCCAGTGTTAGCATTAGGAGGTGTGAGTAAACCTACACACTGAGAAGAGTGTACTGGAAGAAGCAACAGTCAGGTTTCAGTACAACATGCATTTCACTGGCTACAACCCTGCTTCAGATATGAGACATATACCAACCTTCTGACTGAGACAACAGTGTCCACAGCAAACAAGCATGGTCCCAACCTTGCAAAACTGACAGGGCTATGCCTACCTAACCTATCATTTTATAGCAGTGCCCTGAAATCACAGTGAGAACTGCAATTACCACACAGCAGGCTGCATGCAATTACTAAATGGTGGGCACCAATTGGTGCAGAGGCCATCACATGCACATGTGCAGATACCTAGAAAAGCAGCCTGTATCTGCAGTCCACACATGCAATAATATCATTGCAACAACTGGGAGAGAGAGAGATGATGAGCGAGAGAGACAGACCGAGACAGACAGACACAAACAGGCAGAAGGAGACAGATGCTGAAAACAAACAGCAACACACAGAGGAAACAAAACAAAAAAAAATAAACAATAAAAAAACAACGCCTGCAACAGATGGAGGTGAGGACTACAAAGGTAAGGTATGTAACAGATATGTATTTGGTGACATCCGAAAGATGTGTCTGAAGGATACTCTACATACTGTGAATCATCCATATGTGGCAGCAGTCCGTATCTATATGTACATGCACATTTGCATAGGGCAAGGGACATACTGCAACTGTTAGTGAAGGCTGGACATAAGTATGTTGTTGAAGGCTGCTATGTGCACATATGTATGTAGGTTGTAGTGTGTGGCATTGCAGAAAGCAAGCAGGGCCAGTTTATGTCATGTGGTGTTAAATGCTGTGGGACTGAGCTACAGGCAGTGAGGCCTGCAACAGGTATATGGCCTGAGGACAGCAGAATGCATTCTGCACAACATTGTGCAATAGTATTACATAACCGTATGTCTCACAACTGTTGCATAATTGACATCCCCACCATGAAAGGTGGGCAGTATATGTGCCTATATGTGCAGCTATATGTACAGCAATGGATGTTTACATGTATGTGTATATACACATGTATATATACATATATATGTGTGTGTATATATATATATATATATATATATATATATATATATATATATATATATATATATATATATATATATATATATATATATGGATATATTTAGATATGTATGGATATATATGGATAAATATAGATATATATGGATATATATGGATATATATGGATATATATATATATATATATATATATATATATATATATATATATGGAGATATGTAGAGATATATATATAGATATATATAGATATATATAGATATGTATGGATATGTATGGATATGTATGGATATGGATAGATATGGATAGATATGGACAGATATGGATAGATATGGATAGATACGGATAGATATGGATAGATATGTATATATGTATGTATGTGTATATAGATATATATATATATATATATATATATATATATATATATATATATATATATATATATATATACATATATGAGAGAGAGTGAGGAAGACACGGGGTCATATGTACTGCAACAGGTGTCTGTTGTCCAAGGCATGGACTGAACACCAGTATTGATACAGCAGTGCCATACTCCATTCCAAAACACCTTACGCAGTAACTGCCACATAGGTGGTAGCCTGCCTAACACTGATGGTGTCAGAAGGGTACACGGAACAAAGGTGGACAGTAGGCCCCCCTTTGATAATCACAGTGACAACAGCAGTAATGTAATCTGTCTACGTGGTACGTGTCATCACAAAAGGTGTGTCATCTAGGGAAATATAGGTCGGTGTTCTCCTCTACTCATCACAATGCCCCATGTGGTATGTACCTCACATGACAACTACAGCAAGTGGAAAGGCCACAGACATACCTAACAAAGAGTAATACTGCCTTCAAACACATGCCCTATGCAGACTGACTCACAAACCACAGCTAGAGTGCGTTGTATACCGCCCACCCAGAGGTTACCACTGCCGGACATACAGAGGTATGTTACACCCATAGCAGTCGGCCAACCACCATGACAACACCTCACAATCCCTCTGGGCTACATGACCTAGGGCCCTAATCCTTGTCACCTCACTAAACAGCACATGCTGGAGGTACAGGTTCCTATCCACAAATATGCCATACTCTGGACTAAACCACCCAGTATGAACAAACAAGGCTCCTCATTAGCAGATGTCATACATACCCCCTGATGATTGTTTTGGAGACAGGTAATATGCCCTGGGAGTCACCTCTGTGTATCCGGTTGACAGGAGCAAGTGAAATCACATTACATGTGTGTCAAAGGCCAGGGTAGCATATGGCTAGGCTGCTCTAGGCCCTAGGGCCAATAGCATATTACCTACCTATGACACAATGCACACACACATGTACTCAGTGCAATACCTGCTATGTGAGGTGGAATGAGTGTGACAGTGACTGTGTGCAAGGTTTGTAAAGGGGTGATAGCTTAGTGTGAGGTTGTGTCTGTCATGGTAGTTTGTGTCCCAGGTCTGAGGCTGGAGAAAGATGTGTCACTTATTGGGATGCAGACATAGTAGGATGGCATATGTTGTGACGTAGTTCCTTGTGTACAACTGTGGTGTCCCAATGTAGGCTGAAGCAATACATGTATGCTCAGTAAGTGGTACTGCTGGTGAATCCAGCTCACATATGGACTATTGTACTACCTGAAGCTGTAGGCCTAAACAGCACAGTATGGTGTATGTTCACAGTCCCTGGTAACACTGTCTTGTGTGTTTCCTGTAGTTTGCACAGATTACATACCACAGGCATAGGTATCTGTAAGTAGGAGCACACAGTACTATAAGGTACACAGGTAATGCTCATCTGTGTCGGCATGCATCTGTGTGTTGTATGTATGTCCAATGTGTGTTTAATGATGCCTGTACCATGCCCACAATGACATGTGTGTTACAGGGTATGTGTGTGTACCTAGCAGCATGTATACTCTGTTACAGCAGTATGTCAGCTATATTAACAACCGTGCACATATGTTAGGTAGGGGTATGGCATCAAAGACTAGGGTGGTTTACCGGTAATACTGTAAATGTACATGACATTCATTGCATTGGATGACATATTTCTTCATGCATTAGCTTGATATATACCCCTGGGGTGAGGTTGTGCATTGTATCCCAAACAGTGTGCCGAATACTGGTGTATACTGGTGTGTTATATGGAGTGTTGCAGGCACTGTCAGCTAGTTGTGGGCTGAGCACTGATATGTGGTATTGAATGTGTGTATCCTCTGATAGACAGATATATGCTATATATGGCAGTTAAGGGATATCTGTACTTCATAATGTTAAGTGTGCCACATGACATGCTCACACATATCGTTTAATTGTCTTCCAGGGTTATGGCTCATCAACATAACCCATCGTGTTCAGCTGTGGAGGAGCAGGAAATTCTGAACAGCCTGGTGCAGCACTATAACCTGCTTTTTTCCAGGGCCAGCCAGCACCAGCATGACCGTACTGCACTGTGGCAAGACCTTGTTCGCTGGGTAAATGACATAGGCATGCATAACCGGACATATGAGCAGGTATGCCATCACTGCAGTGATTTAATTAGACATGTCCGGCGGCATGCATCTGATATCCATAGGCAACAGCTTGCAACAAGTGATGGGGCGGCCATACATCCCCCCCTCACCAGAGTGGAGGAGCTGCTCCTAAGCGTGGTGGCTCCTGGCCTACAGCAGCAACAGCGTCACACATGTGTCATCATGGAGGCTGGAGCCACCCAGCAGGATAACATGGAGCATGCAGATAATACGCCCTAGCTGTAGACTACCATTACCTGTATTGTTAGAATATGCATATGTGAGATGTGTACTGTGTGTTTAGCAGTTGTGCTGCCTAACGTGTGCAATACTGATATTTGGAATAGTATCCGTACACCTGTGACTGTTGACTGTTGTTCCACTGTCGTTTAGCACACTCACAGTAGCAATGCCACAGTTGTGGCCACTGAGAAACTGTGTCATATTCTTCTAGGTCCCTCTGGTGTGACAGCAGGGCAGACTATAAATGCTGGTGAGTGTGTTAACACTTTAATATTGGTAATGAAATGTGCATGTCATAGGTGAGGTGTAGGCCATGTACACGTAAGACACCTATGCATAATGCATGCTGTGCATGTTTGCTGTGAGACATCAATCATCTCAGTAAAGTCAGTAGCTGCCTCAATCACATGCAATGCACAGTGCAGAAGACACAATTGTGGCAACACTGTACTGCACATTGGATATGCATAGTTGCTACAGCTGTACACAACAGAACACATTTATCATACGCAGTACATGAAAACATGCTACATTTGGCATTATCACACACCTGCTGTAAGGTCACACTTCAGTATCCCACATGTCATGCACACACATGATGTACCTCAGGGGTAGAGGCCTATCATGGGGCTGTGCAACACTCTGCAACACATAACACAGTCATGTTAGGCAATGCTCCCTATTGGGCACCTCACACACCCATGTACAAGGTGGTTGTGTAATTGTGAACATAGCCACGGCACTGCAGTTCAGGTACAGCATGCTAGGCAGTGGTCTTGCACACATTAGTAGCTGTGAGTGACCACAAGATGCATGTTGATGATGGCACAGGGTACTGCACCCCATCCATTTACAATGACCACAGTACTAGTCATTGCAGTCATTGCTTTGTACCTCAGTGTTGTGTGTGTGCACACATATGCACCTATACACAATATGCATAGCATGGTGTCTGTGTGCTTACATATGCCAGTATACACAATATGCACAGCAGTCACCATCCACACAAAGTGTCACATATATGTCCTGGAATGCTAGTGGGTGTATAGGTCACTTGACACACATTGGGTATGTGTGGTGTTTAATGTTGCAGTCATGTAGCATGCCATGCCATCTCTGGCACCCACATATCTGCAATATGTCCCACACTCTCCATAACCACTGTACACTGGCCATGTTGAGCATTGGGATTCCTTCACGTCAACATGCACCGCACATCCCGTGTGTGTACATAGCATGCATGTGCTACACCCGTGACCACTATTATCTGCTATGGACACAGACACTGCACTCAGACATGGATATCTATGTGTCACACAGATAACACATGCAGCCATGGCATGTATACTTGTGAGTGATTGTGCACAGGGCATTGCAGAGCTGATAATACCTGCACAGCAATGTTGTGTCCATGTACACATTGTGTTCCAGGGTGTAGCCAATCACTGAACAACTACACAGTTGCATCAAAGCCATGTATACTGCCATTTAATAGGGGCGTCTACACTTGCACTGCATGGTCTTGTGCAACACATATTCTGCATGCTGACACATGTGTGGTGACTGTCTACCTTGTGATACTGACACCCACCTTCACCCACTATAGAGTATGTATTGGATTGCTGGTATCTGTGTGTATGTGCTGTAGTGAGGTGTGTATTAGAGTTCATGTGTTCATGTGTGCATGTGTGCATGTGTTCATGTGTGCATGTGTGCATGTGTTCATGTGTGCATGTGTGCAGACTATAACGTGTGTTTCCTGTCTTCCTCTCACAGGTGCTGAGTTAGGGGTTGGCCAAAGCAGCAGGCAACCTGAAGCCACTGCCACGAATAGTGGTGATGATGACACATGTATATTGGCACAGGAAGATTTGACAGGGTCTTTCGTTGGTCCGACAGTCGACAGTACACAGAGTTCAACCCCATCTATGTGCACACTCATACTGTCAATACATCCCTCACCACCAATGACCATAGGCGAGGGACAGCATACAGTTGGCATTGACCAGGAGAGTGTGGTACCCATGGCACTTGCATCCCCTCAGAGCAGCCATAGCCATAGACCTGGAATGGTACCACATAAGCAGAGGTCCAGGGGTTCTCGGGGGAGCACCACTGGTCGTATTGCCCCTGGCAGGTGTGCCCTCACAGGTCTTATGATGACCAGTATGTTCTGGGCTGTAATGCAGGCACAGGCATGTAAGGAATGGTACACCAGGCAGGGACTTAGGGCGCAGAGGGCACATTACACCGCTATCAATGACAGCATCCATGACCTTGCCGGTGCCATCCGGACTTACACTGAGGTCATTGATAGACATTGGGGGGAGACATTAGATGCCCTCCACAACATGTCTTCCATGAGCCAGGACCATGCGGGATGGTTGCGACGTCAACGCGGATGCATGCCAGCAACAGCAACAGCTGGCAGTGGTCATGGACGGCCCACAGTTCATAGCCGCTCCCGTAGTGGCAGTACCAGCCCCAGTAATGCTGGGGCTGGCCTGTCCATTGACCGTCCCAGTAGACCATGTGCACGTGGCTCTGGCCAGTCCCAGCAGGGACATGGGTCCAGTCGTCATACCTCTGCCTCTGATGACAATACCCAGTCAGGGTTGGTACCCGATACTGTCCTTAGCACCCCTGCCAGGCACAGGTACTGTGTCCATGGCCGGAGACAGTGATCTGTACAGCCTAGCAGGTACAGTCTGTGGCTGTCCCACAAACTACCATATATGGCAGCCACATGGTGGAGCTGTGTGCATGCAGACACACACACATTAACCAAACAACTAGGGCTCACACATACACACACATTACATCAACATTGGCCCATGCTGTACTGTTGTCCCTCACACACACACACACACACACGCACACACACACACACACACACACACAGACATGTCGATTGGATGGGTCAATGTCAGGCTCTGGCAAACAACATAACGCCCTGTGCATATGATGATACCTGTGTTGCCTCCTGTCATCTGCATCATTGACGGAGGGACAGGCTAACATGGTGCTGATGCACAGGGTGACACTATAGCAGTGTAGCAATAATAGCAAGTTGTCAACAAGGAAGTGTAATGACATCCTTGTAGGTATATCTGAGCGGACATTATGCATCAAAGCTCTGATTGTCAATGTAGCATTGTTTACACCACTGTTAGGTCTGAGTATGTATTGTCCACCCATGTGCCACTTGGCTGAAGTGCAATGTGTTGCCAGCATGTGTTAGTGGACAGTACGTGTGTGATGTGTGCAGTACAGATTAACAAGTGTACATCTGTGAACATGGTGGGTGCGCACTGTCTGCATGTACGTGCATAGTGGACACATGGGACGTGTGGCATACCCTGTTGTACACATTGTTAACATCTTATAGTATCTTTCAATGGCCAGTATGCATTCTACTACAGTTATGTACTAACATTGGTAGACGTGTGTATGACATGGGTTGACACTATGTTGTGGGTGATACTGTTAATATCTGTCATTGATTTGCGGTCTGGTAGTATACACAACCTCAGCAGCATGATTATAAGCAATCATTGGATGATGTCCTGACAAATGACACACAGTAGTAGGGAACCCAGTAACAACTGGATCCTTATGGTGCTACACTATAACACTAACCAGTGGTAATGACCACCACCCATTCCTGTAACCACACCTGTTTGGCATATAGCCCCCTTAGGTACATGCAGACACACTAGGGATATGTCCATCCAAATCTGGAAATGCATGGATTGGCCTACAATGCATTCCCTGGATGGGACGCATATCCTACACAAGGGTATCATACAGACAGATACCTGTTGTCTGATACATGCTGTATTGCAGTAAGCCGACTATGGCATAGTCATCCTCATGTACTATACATACTATCCCATCAGTACCACACAGGTGGTAGCCCTCAACATGTATGTTGGGTACCAATGTGTACATACAGCCTCATGTTATGTCATGTGTCCCTTGTTATCCACATATCCATAGGTATTGTGGAGTCCTAAGGTGTATCACATAAGACATTAGAGGCCTGACTGCATATCCACAAGGCAGTCGTACACCTATACAGACTGTCCATTTTTGGCAGTCTTTGTTGTGTATGACCATGTCTGACATATACCCAGGCATATACTCTCACTCACACTACTCTTAAGTTACTGTCATGGGTGTGTGTGCCACAGATGACCTTGGCCACAGAACACGACAATGGACTGCCTTGTCACATACATACATATGGGACCTATGATCTGAAAAGCAGCGGCACATCCTGTCAATGGAAACAAATGTATTCATGTAGTATGCAGGCTTCACACCTATGTACTGATTGAGGGAACATGTACACATATATATTTGCCACGCAGATACCTGATGTGTGCAATGCACTTACTGTTGTAATCATACTATGTCATACCATAGTAAAAGCAAAACCCACACCGCATTGACACACACACACACACACACAGTCAGCATTTGCAGGATTCAAACCCCTACCTAGCGATGTTATGGTACTAGAGAGTGATGCATTATCATGGTGCGCTATCTGCTTTACTGCCTGGTTTTACTTCTCCTGCTGTATTTGTAGAATGGTGACATCATCAGACTTTCCAAAGAGGAATGTACCTCTTTTAGTGTGTTTTCCCAGTCTCCAAAAAGGGCACTCTTTTCAAAGACAATTGCACACATACACCCCCCCCACACACACACACATTGTTTGCAGGATTCAAACCCCTACCTAACTATGTTATGATACTACAGGGAGACGCATTAACACTACATGCTATTTGCTTTATTGGCTGGTATCACTTCTCCTGCTGTATTTGTAGGATGGTGACATCATCAAACTTTCCAAAGAGGAATGTACCTCTTTTAGTGAATTTTCCCAGTCTCCAAAAAGGGGACACCTCTCAAAGGAAACTGCACACATATACACAGTCCCCCCACATACACATACACACACACACTCATTGTTTGCAGTATTCAAACCCCTACCCAACTATGTTATTATACTAGAGAGAGATGCATTAACACGGCGCGCTATTTGCTTTACTGGCTGGTTTCCCTTCTCCTGCTGTATTTATAGGATGGTGACATCATCAGACTGGATATGTTGATGTGTGTACACTTTGTTTTCTGCCATTTCAGGAATGGTCCATGTGGGTCAGCAGGTGTCAACAGCTTGAACAAGACCTCAGATTCCTTACCTTGTGTGATCTGTCTGTGGACACATTGACATTCCGTCATATGTCAACACATATTTATGCACAGTTTGTTGGTTTTGTGGATGCTACATGTGTCTGGGATGTTGATAAAGGGCTATTCAAAGTCTATGTGACACATGTGTAGATGTGTTCATTGATGTATGTCCTGGGTGTCTGCCTTGCAAACAGTCTAGCATGTTTGGGAACCATGATCCGCATATGAACATACCACAGTTGGTAGGGTTCTGTGTATGTCAGCTTCCAATAGCTCTGTTTATGACTGCAACCATGATGAACTCCATGGCCTTACAGATCAGACTTCATGGGCGTACTGGACTTGACTTCCCATGGTGCGTTGTGCACCAGCACTTGTGGGGAGTGCCATATGTAGCTGTGACACATTCAACGGTTCCACATCCTGTGTAGGGGGTGAGGCTCAGCTGACTGTTCAGGTGCTTGATCTGTTTGTTCTGTAGTTTGTGCATGACACATATTGGGAATCAATGTATTCCAATTTCTGCCATGCTTTTGGCAGTGGGGGTAGCTGCTCATCCATTCTACATGTGATATCTCCTGGTATGATGATATGGACTTTTGTCAGTGGGAGGTGGGTATGTACATATAGGCCTGTCTGTCATGATGTTGGCATTGTCACTCAGGTACAGCTGGCCCTAACTCAGGACATATATGGGTGTACATTGCTATTTATGGCATAGCTGAAGGAGGTGTCATGATTCAGTCTGGACTCCTTCTCAGCTACTCTTTACAAAACACCAACGAACATGAGCACTAATCCCTGTTATACTCTTTTACATGCTTAACACCCTACTGATCCTTTGTGATCAGACTACAGAGTATGTCATGATAATATCCTGGCATGTCCAGGGGTCAGTTTCATGTGTACTCTCCAGTCCAGCTGGTGGATATTGTGATATTGACACAATGTCACATCTGCCTCATGGACACAGACAACCCTCTCCTCCTCCCGACAAACTCAGATATATGTGTGAGATGCACCTATATAGACATACAGGGTGCTGAACTCTCTCGACCCATGACTGGCACAGTCTATCAGGTGTTGAAGGTAACCACACACACCACATATCAGTCTCACATATCCTCTAGCAACAGCACTCAATCCACATTATCACACATGGACATACTCGGATGCTGTAAATGTTCTCTACCTAAGCAGCAGAGACCTCCAAAGCAGACACACACACACACCTGCTACCCCACTACAATACCCACATATCACATAGTTCACAATGTGAGTGTGCCACACAGTCACTGCCCTTCAGGCTAAACAACACACCTAATACACTTGTAATAGGCAACACTTATTGTCAGACACACTGACGTACCACTCACCAGCCCTAACAAGGGAATAGTCACTTTGGGCTGTCTGTTGGGTGCCAGGATCTGCCGCATAACACAGGCAGTCAGGTCACTCCAAAGCAAGTACAGGACTGGCACCATCATTGTCCATGCTGGTGTGTGTGTGTAACCTCAGACGTTACTCCCTGGACCACATGACATGATACATGGAGGAACACTCTGATCATGTAGCCCAGGCCAGTATGACCCTGACCTTGTCTAGCATCTTACACCCACCAATTATGATGTCACAGTATATGGACACAAATATCACATTTAACAGTTGCCTAACAAATTTGTTTAATTAATAGGGGATACAGTGTCTGTCAGCCTATGGCGACATGCTCAACATGCCACGTAGCTTCACTATGGACAGCTTGCACCTGTCACCCTTGGACTTTGGAATGCTGGCTAAGGCTCTTGCTACTACCATAGTGCCTTTTTTAAGCAGGGCTCAGAAGACAAACCCACCTCCATAGACATTACAGGTTAAGTGAAACTAAGGGTAATGTTGCTCAACAACAGTTGTGTTAACCTCATATTGCGGCCACTCAGGACTCTCCTCAGTATGGAGGATAGTGATATCTGTGCACTGACAGATGCCTGGTTCAGGCTCGCTTATGCACACCAGCACTACCAGGTTATGTTTCATACCATGCTGTCTGACAACAAGCCTTGGAACAGACAACACAACTAGGGGGAGTATCCATATACATCACAGATACACACACCTCCGGGTTAGTAGCACTGCACAAAGCATCACAGACCATACATATACAACCACCATTGTGCAATACTGCCTTTCAGTTTGTTGCCTGCTACAGAACACACTCCCAAACTCAGAGACCACACTCGGCTTTCATGGGAACTATGAAGAATATGAAGGTCTCCACAAACACCATTATATTGTGTGACTTCATATACACAAATATTGACTGGGGATACTACTCAAGCCCCGACACCCTCACCCAACAGTCGCTACAATTTGTAGACTCATATACTATGGCACAACCAGTCAACACAGCCACAAGGGGGAATACATATTGGACCTGATCATCACCAACATGGGGACTCTATGTTCCACACCAGCGATATACCCCTCATTGGTAAGGTCAGAACATACATGTATCTCACTGGACATACATATACCCTCCACACACCCATCCTGGGTAATCTTGGTGAACTTCTCATGAGCCAACATCTCACTTCACCGCAGCAAGGTGGTATCCTTCAGAGACCCTGACACAGTGGCAAATACGGCACACACTGCTGCATCCTTTACATACACATTCTATGGACACCTAGTGGACTGCATGGATTGTGCTATCTCAAATAACAACAGGACTCACTACTCCAATGGCAGGGGACCTGTCTGGTAGACCCCAGCCATTAATAAGTTGTACAACATCAGGAGGAAGCTACTACATGATAGAGCACAATCCCAGACTGGGAAGGCATCTGTGATCTGTACTAGCAGACAGCTATAATCACTCATGAACTTTTCTAAGGTCCGCTTCTACCGGACAATTGCAACAAACACGTAGGACTATCACACGGCCTTCTTCAGTTATGTCAGGAACCTGGCTGGACACTCACTGATATGCTGTGAGTTACTGCATACTGACTAAACCTACCCTGAACCCACTGGCATTGCCAACATCCTGGCAAACAGGTTCAGTGCAGATGTCTCCCACCCATGCACCCATGCCCCCTAAGGAGCAACTATCCATCCCAACAGAGTATAACCTCCCTGACATCACACAGTAACAGGTGAGTGCTGCCCTCCCCGAAGTGTACATCACAGTATCAATATGACCATCTGGTGTCCCAGCCTGCATCTTACACGAGCATCATGACAGACGCAACCCTCACATTACGTCACTGTTCAATATCAGAGTTACCACAGGATATGTACCCAAGGAATGGCATACAGCGACAGTGGTCCCGCTCCACAGAGTTGGTGCCACAATGGACCACAGACAATATTGCCCTGTAAGCCTAAGTAGCCTGTTCTGCAAAGCTATGGAGTGTATTGTCATGGGACTCATACACATAGACATCAGGAACCTACGGACACTGTCCTACACATTTCAGCGTTGTTGTGGGCACGATCTTGCCTCTTGAACCTGTTTGTATTCTTTAAACGGCTAACAGGTCCATCAACATAGGGATGGCTGTCCACACAGCCTACCTGAACATTGCAAAACCCTTCAACACAATAACCCACTGGGCCATTATGCATAGGCTCACCAGCGTCGATTTTGACACATATCTCACACAATGGATTGATACCTGGATCAGGGATAGCACACACATGGTCAGAATTGCAGGTGCCATGTCTGACTATACACCAGTTACACGTGGCATCCCACACAGCTCGGTCCTGGGACCTCTCTTGTTCAGTATATATTTGTCTGACGTACAGGCTACCACAGGGGGAATATGGCTGAACATGTTTGCACTTGACTGCAAACTGGGTGTCATGATCAACTCTCCAGCTGCCATGTGCATACTCAACCAGGGTCTCACAGAGATGGATGACTGGTGCCTGAGCCATGACCTACAGCTAAATGCCATTAGTTGCATAGTCATCTCCTTTGGGAATAACAACATGCCCACACATTACCACATAGGTAGTACTCCATTACATACGGTAGGAGTTGTTAGGGGTTTGGGGACATGACATGTTCATACTGTCGCCTTTGACATTCACATTGCCAAAGTGGTTGGACACACCTTCTATGTGGACCACCTTATCCCATATGGTTTCACATTTAGCTCGAGTGAGGTCATTGTGCACCTATACTTATCACATCCATGCTTGGTTACAATGCCACATTTGGGGTGCACCTTACCCGACACCTGCAGCAACTGTACTGGCCATGGAAGTTCCTCACCAAGCAGATCTAGGGACTCACACAGATGCCCTGCACAGTTCAGATGCAGTAACTCCAGCTCTACTCAGTTGCTTACCACCTACTCAGATATGATGTGTGCCTGTTGTTTACAGATATACCCAACCCAGAATTACTGGACATGCTCCACCTCAGGATATCTGACTCCCTTGGAGCTACACACTCCAGGGACATATACCTCAGCACAGATGTTAATAGGACATTGTGGAGGGACAGATTCTTATCCCAGAGGCTCCACTCACTCCAGAATGTAATCCCAGTTTCACATAGTCAGAGCCACCCACTGAACACCTACTGGAGACATCTTGATGACTGTATGGGTGATCGTATCTTTACCCCTGGCATATCTTCTGTGTCCCTGCTAGACAGAGGCACACTAGCCTAAATGTACATGGGCTATCTTGTGTGACCTACTATTCACACACACAGTGTAGTAATCTGACAGGGTTGTGAATGCCAAACACACTCTGGCTGGGCTTGTCCATGCCCTAGGGCAGATAGCCTAGTATCGACCTCTGAACCTATGCTAATGTTCAAGATGCACAATGTTTATTGCTGATACTGTTTGCAGGTCTTTATCACCTTTGCTTTACCAGTTTCTATGAACAACTTCGGTATCTGCAAAACATATTTGATTATGACAGGGTTCCACTATATTATAGATGTGTCTGTTGTCATATAACTGTGTGCACAGGGTGGATTGCTGTATAGTGACAGGTTCCTGGGTTAACACATGCAACTGCCAGATATGCATGGCCCACTGCTGTACTCAGACATGGCCTAAGTGTGTGAGCATGCCCAGTTCTGCCATTCCGTGTTTTGTTGCCTGACATTTGTCTCATTTATTCAAGTGTGTGAGCATGCACAGTGTGACCTTTCAGTATGTTGCTATCTGAGGTCCACTACATTTGTTGATGTGTGCGAACATGACCAATATTAACATTTATACTGTGTGTGTTGGAAGTCAGGTTCTGTTCTCAATGTAGGACTCACATTTGTGTCATAACTCAACAAGGATTATGCTGTGCCTGCAGGGTTTCCATGAAATACTTTGCATAGACTTATCAACATTCATTCATACAGGCTGACCACTGCAATACTGTTATGGTTTAGTGGTTCAGTACTTTGGCTATAGTGCACAGTATCCTGGGATCGAGGCCCATCACTGCTTTATATTTTCATACTGAGCAGACCAGACTGCTTAAGGGCCAGTTAAGTAAATATGAGCATGTTGGCTTTTGTTCAGCTATGCCCTACTTAGACCAGGCTTGTCCGACATTGCTCAATATTCACCAACATTGCTGGACGTTGCCCAGTATTACTGAACATTGACCACAGTTGTGCTAGTTGGTGTGTGCGATTTTGTTTGCATATACTACATGGTGGTAAATGCTGTTTAGCACTGATTTATATTGCTTAACACATGGCAATCATGCCTTAGGTGGTGCTGCAGGGCTGCCTATGTCAGATGCACATACTACACTCCCTTTACATGTTTGAAAGCAGGTAGTGTCAACTTAGGCATCCCTTTTACTATATGTGCGAGTCAGAGAGAGGTATAATTTCCAGAGTTCCTATTGAGCTAGTGTATGTGCTATGCAATGCCTCTTTGCCAAGGCCAAAGCATACTGGGCACGCCTCCTTCTGCCTACTGGGGCAGGCTCAGGTTGTTCCTCCTCTGAGTCATGCTCTGCCTGTGATGGCCTTGGCAATGATGAGGGGATGTTTGGCCAAGGCCTATGCTGGTCCTCCTGCAGCTGTTTACACAGGATCATATTATGTAGCATAGCACATACCATGCCAATCTGGGTACATGTACTTGGTGAGTACTGCAAGGCTCCACCAGATGTATCCAGGCACCGGAACCGTGACTTGAGCAGCCCAAACACACGCTCTATTACATTACATGTTTGTGCGTGTGCCTCATTATGGCGTTCCTGTTCAGGTGTGTGTGCATTTCTGATGGGTGTCATCAGCCACAGCTCCAGTGCATAGCCAGCATCCCCAACTAGGTGACCATGTGGGATGTCCCCATTGGCAAATGTCTGGTATAGCTGCGTCAGATGCAAGATATGGGAATCATGGTAGCTTCCAGGGCAGCCTGCACACACATTCAGTATTATACCCTGGGCATCATACATGACCTGGCAGTTGATGGAGGGGAAGCCCTTGTGGTTGAAGTAGACCCTACCCCGCTTGCCGGCTGGTGCTTTGATGCATATGTGCGTGCAGTCTATTGCACCCACTACCTCAGGGTATTCCGCTATTTGCTGGAAGAGACGCATATTGCTGGCCAATACCTCACGGGAATTGGGGAAATATACATGATCACCATGTGCTGACATGGCATCCAGGAACTGGTGCAGTACCCTGGATGCTGATGCCTGTGATATCCCCATCATATCACCAGTTGGTCTCTGGAAGGTACCTGTTGCTAATATTCTTAGGCCAACACATACCTTGGTTTCCACTGGGATGGGTTCCCCTCTGTTGGTTCTGTGTGTGAGACGTGGCCTGCACAGCTCAACAATTTGCTGCAGGAGGTCTCTGTCCACTCTCTAGCGCTCCACTATCTCCAGCTCATGTAGCCCCTGGTAGGTTACCCTGGGCCTGTACACTCTTCTCCGTCTCCTCACTGTTGGTTGTCCAGCAGAATTTCCATTGTCACCACCCTCAGCATGTTGAATATGTTGCCTTATAACAGCAATGGCAGCCCTTAACATTTCTTTGTCTCAGTAAAGCTTTTTCACTTTTCACTTCTATTAGCTTACTGCAGTGTCTGTTGTGAGAAACATAATGGACTGTTGTTTGCAGAGTTTTAAGTGCTAGGCTGGGCTAGTGTACTGCCTGTGTAAGTGCCTGATTCTGATTGTTTTCACCTGCTAGCTCTGCTAGTACTCCATGGTAGCTTCCTACTATTTGTTGTGCTTCCTTTTTCCTTTCTGTTTCCTCAGGGTGGGGAGCGCCGCTCACACAAACGCAAAGACGCGCACAGCAGCTAACACGTGTGCACACATGCTTACACAGACTAAAACATGCTTATTTGGGTTAAAACACGCGCACACCAGCACAAACACTCTTAAAACTCTTTAAACAGCCTTAAACATGCTTACTCCGGCTTAAACGCGCGCACTCATGCTTACACGCATGCATTCTTTTTTACTCGGGTTTACATGCGCGCACACGCATGCATACCCGCTCAGCAAGAAACTTTGGTATTATCCATGGCATACACCTTCCATTTTTTGCCTTTCCCTAGCCTACCTGTTGACACACCTCTTTCCATGATGTGTAAATGACACATGCCACTCTGCTCCAATGAGCTTCACTTCTTTCATACATACCCCCCTCATGATGTCACCTATCTTATACTCTGTTACTCCCTATATCCTACTCCTACACTCCACTGACTGTGCTCATTTGCTATGTAAACTTGCAATTCACTATCCTAATGCTCATTTACATAGGATTGCCTACTAATACTTGATTACATGTCTTAGACTGAGCTTCCCCCCCTTGGCAACCTCTACTCGGTGGCCATGTTGTTTTCAGCCTGCCATTCCCTTGCATTGTACATTGACAATTTCAATAAAATCCACATTTGTGGGTTTTAATTTTTAGTATTCTGGGTTTTAGAGCACAGCACGTTTGCACAGTGCTGCGCTAAGCTTAAACATCGGAAATCGGCGAAAAAAAATAAAATATTTTTATTTTCATATTGCATCAGGAAAAATTTCACATGGCCGTAAATTTGGCCATTGGCATGCTTCCTGCACTGGATGCAACCTTTATTTGGAGCTGTCACGGCTCCGTTTTGCTATTTGCAGAATGGTACTCAGTTGTCAACTGAGTACATTTCTGCAAATAACACTACTCTTACTCGGACAGGTTCGGGTTTCCAGAATCGCAAATCTACCACATTTGCATGCCTTTTGCTTGCAATTGAGGTAATTTGCATATCCCAGCCCTGTCCGTGTAAGATCCGTTTTAGGAGCACTCTTACATGCCCCTACAGGCTGTTCCTGGATTGCTTGTCAGACATGATGGCTGCATGGAGTCTTACTCTACTCTTAGACTCCGTGCAAGCCATCGTGAATCCGGCCCATTGTGTTTCATTGTTCTAAAAAATAAATGAACAATTGTGAAAAGTTTCTGATGGCATGCAGTGGGGATTTGACAGTTCAGCTCTTTTACAATGTTGTCTGAAAGTGAAGAAACCTGATAACAGTGACAAAAACAGAGACAGAATCAGGACTTCCAGCAAATAATCAATTTCTTGTTGCTTTTAAATCTTATTTAAATAGCTTGGTGACTCAATAAGTCTTAATATTTTGTAAGCGTGAAGTCTCTTTGTACAACAGATATCAAGTTACTGTTTTTTTTTTTTTTTTTTTTTAAATTTTCATTTTTTCCACGTTTTAATGCAAAAAGTGCACATCTTCACATGAACCCATGCATGGATCTATGAGCAGCAAAAATGTATGTTATCATTTTGTGGTCTTCCAATTGTTTTCTTTTATTTTTATTCTGTGTTGTACCATTGCAGAGCTATAGTTGCCTTATTCTGTTGGATGGTAGTTTAATGCACCATTTTTTCTGTTGTCATACATGGCTCAGCTAAAGTTAGTTATATTTGCTTTACAACATAACACAAGTAATTGCCCTTTACAGCATAACACAAGTAATAGCCCTATCCAGAAAACAACCAACCTCCACAATCCTAGACAGTCCAACTCCCAATAAAGCTGAGACCACCTTCTCTATTCACCCAGTCTCAACTAAAACAATAACAAAAATGCTTTCTAAACTGAAACCCACTACTCTAGCCGCTGACAGCTACCACCCCAGTATCTAAAAATAGCAGCTGAAGCAAAAGCATATTGTTTCTATACTCGTAAACAGATCCATAGTGGAATACAAAATCCCAACCTTATGGAAAACTTCCCACATAATCCCACTCCACAAAGGAGGTAATTGCACTGACCTAGTCAACTAGTGACCTATTACTATCTTATCCCCACTGTCCAACATATTAGAGATAATTGTCCACACACAGCTCATGCACTACCTGTAAACAAAAAAACTATTAGCTCAGTCACAACATGGTTTCTGTCCAAACCACAGTACAACCATTGCCCTATTATCTATCACCAACACAATAAATCAACACAGAAATAATCGCAAATACATATCCTCTATTTTCTTAGACCTATCAAAATCCTTCGATATGGTCTCCCACAGCAAACTCCTTACCACCCTTTCTTCACTAAACTTTTCCCAATTTTCATCTGACTGGTCCCAAGACTACTTGACCGGACAATAGCAAGCAGTACAATGGCAAGGAAAACTATCACCACTTTTACCTACCACCATAGGTGGCCCCCAGGGCTCTATACTAGGTCCCCTCCTTTTCTCATTATTCACAAATAACGTCCATACTTCGGTCCCACAAGCATCCCTAATTCAATAAGCTGACGACTCCACAGTAATTTGCACTGCCCCTACTATTCTAGAACTACAAGTACTCACCCAAAACTCATTCCTTGCAATTGAAAACTGGCTAACTCCCACTTCATCCTGAAACCCAACAAAACAAAACTTATGATATTTCATCCTACCAAAGCTATAACAGCCCCTTCACATTCACTATTGAATCTGTCAACAAAAACTATAATTTTACCCACTGTCCATACAAAGCTGTTAGGTGTTGAAATCGACAATAACATGAGATTTGAGTTCCACATAGCTCATACTATTAAAAAAGTCCACAAAAAACTAGGTACCCTGTATAGGAATAAACTTTTTTTTACAAACAACACTAAAGCCACCATAGCTCAAACACACTTAATCTCAACCCTTCTGTATGCATCTTCGATTCTCACCAACCTTAGGAAATCTGACCTCACAAAACGTGAAACGTTATAATAAAATTACAAGATTTGCAGCCAACTGAAACTCCAAATCACATCACTGTATATCACTCAGGCAGCTTAACTGGATAGAGTCTCCTCAACTCCTACTTTACAACCAGCTATCCATGGCCCATAAATTACTCTACAAGAAAGAAAAGACACTTGCCCTGCCCTACAAAATCTACTACAACCATACTCCAGTACCAGAACTTTATGATTCAATAATAAATCCCTGATAAAAGTCTCCATTGCCAATAATTAGGCTGGGGAATCCCTCTTCTCCAACTGTATAGCTAAAATCTGGAATAATTTACCTCCTAGTAGAATATGCACCATAGCCTCATTGCAGTTTAAAGCTTTACTGAAAACTCACCTATCCAAAAACTGGATATGTCCATGTAGGGCTCCTAACTAATTCAGTATGTTTCCTTATGTTGATGTTATACGAGTGTCATCCTTACTAGTCATACATGTAAACTACAAATTATATAAATTATATCTAGTATTATGTTTCTAATCACACTAGGTGCCCTATATTCTATATTTAATTGTGTTTTACTGGGTTGATTATATTCTACTTGTATCTCTGTTGTATTAGTTTTATTTTAATTGGAACTTTTCTCCCCGGGCCTCCACTTAAAAAGGACTTTCTTGGTTAACAAATGTTAAATAAATAAATTAATTAAATAATTGGTAAATTTAAGTTTCATTTTATAGATACACCTTATGTAAATGATCTTCAACAAACATCCCTTGAAGTGTCTTGTCTAAACTCTGGTGTTATCCACCTGATATTCTCGGTCTGATTTCTTAAGTACAGAATGTCATCATACCCAAATATTTTGTCAGTTAAAGGCTGTTAGCCACAGGTTCCACATCCTGTATCCTAGATAAAGGCTGATTAGGCAAAAATTAATTCTGGCCACAGAGTGAATATGCACTGCCCATTGTGACCTATTTTCTTCCTCTTCTCTTTGTAGTGAACCTTTAAGAAAGTAGAGTTACTTAGGGTAAGCGTAATATGGCTGGGAGAGTTTTAATACCTTCAAGTAAACCTTTGATCTTGCAGCACTGTGTATGAATTGTGTCTCTCCTCTTCTAATGGCCTCAAGCCTTCACTGATATTTTAACTGTTACCATCTCTTTCAGGAATATTGGCACGTGAATCTTGAAAACTTAATACTCCTTAACTTCATTCTTTTGGAAATGAAAAACATATAGTGGTGGAGCAAGACACATGTACACACCCATAAAAACTATCAAGTTCACCAACAGCTTCACACAAATTCTGGAAGTATTTGTTTTACTCCTTTTCAGGAATGACTCCACTCACCTAACTAACTTATTTCTGCAGCTATGTATTCTAGGACTGAATGTGGCATGCAAAAAAATGGTCACAGCGATTATTCAAACATAGCTTAAATCACTTCTAAACTGATAACTCAGGAAACTGTTAAAACAATAGCTTTTAGGAAACATTTTTATTGGGATGACCAACCTTGAATAGAAAAAGATGCTCAATGACTGAATCATAGCCAGGGCGGGGTGAAGGATGCAGGGAACACAACTGGCAGCTGCTGATATGGGAGTTTATTACATTACTAGCTGTCAGAAATGAATACTGATACTGTAACTGCTATCAGAACTGAGGCACTGGTGTGCTTTGTGGCATGTGGAGGGTATAATAACTATAGAAAACCGATTGTTACATTTGTATTGGGTGGTTTGCTACAGTTTTAAACAGAAGACCTTTTTTCTTTTGGCACTCAACTCAGACTGAGGACCTTTCCTTTTTTGTTTGTTTAAATTGAGGAAGGAGGGCACATCATGCAATGGCACAGAGTGCTAGATGAGTACAGTTCTAATATATAACCTAGGACAGGCGTGTCAGCAACAGAGAAGAAAGGCATGTATTAGTATGTTTAAAACATGACAACAGACACAAACCAGACAGTGTAACTTAAAGATAGTTCCAGGCAATCCATCAAGAAAATTTCCTAGTAAACAATGATTCTGAGTGTTACAGTTCCAAAGTAAATCAGATAAGGATCTTTTGCAAAAACATAAGGCACTGTAATTTTATCTACCGAGGAGCAATGTGGAGATGAGGAAGCATAGCCAAAAACTAAAGCCATGTTAGTATGTCCACCACTACTTGGTGTTTGGGTTAGAACAAAATAAAAATTACAACTAACTATTGACACTGCTCCTAGGGATATTAATATAGTACAGAACATCAACAAAAGCTTATATATAAATAATTTTCTGAACATAGTTCAGCAACTACAAAAGTAATAATTTAAAAAAGAGCAAGTCTAGAAGTTGGAATGTATAAAGATTTAAGTAAACTAATTAATGAAAGGCAAATGGGGCTCACCATATGCATCATTTCGCTATTTTATTCCCTGATTTATCTCTTTGGAAAAATATCTTTATTCAGCATTTACATGTGCTTGACTGTATACAAAAGTCCTGACTGGTCTGATTGCTAACATGTTTTTGTATGTGCTATAATTTACTTTCTAATCTCAGTATTTTCTATTCGTGAAGAGCATGCATAAGATCAGAAGCTAAATATACATTTTATAATAAAACACTGAAAGGTAACATGGAAAGGCAATATATATATTTGCTTAGCAATTACGCTCAGAAGCAACCAAATGTGTTACAACATCTTTATATACAAAAATTTTGCATATATGAGGTATGTTTTATTTTAATCAGATTTACTTTTCTATTGATTAATCTCTTCACAGGCTAGGGCGGATTGCATGCTGGTTAGGCCTGGGCCTTTGGAAGTCATTATATTATATTTACTTGACAAGAGGAGTCAATCAAGACTATCCAGTCTGCAATATGCTTATTTAATACTGTAGACTGAACCAAGCAAAAGCTGAGGCAAGACGTAAAACGTACAACTATTTATTCGAAATAACACAATAACGAAAAACCACCTTGATATGAGCACTTTCGTTTGGCTGTGCCAAACTTTTTCAAATACAACTCTTTTACTCAACCACGTGGATTAAATACATTTCCTAATGATTTACGTCATTAATGACGAATGTATGACTGACATCAATTTATCTTACAGAAAAAACGAGTACAAAATATAAAGTAGTTTAAAACACAATCATACTAGAAACACTGGACAGAGATGGATCGTATACTCAACACCACTAAAATACAATAAAATACGCTGTAAATAAACATCGCTGTAAATAAACACAGAAACTGGAAGCTGACTTAGAATAAACATGTCTTTTCCAATAAAACAATTATTTATACCAATTGCGTATAATGTATATATATTTATGTGTATTTTTGTTGTATTGCTAACATTACTAACCTAATATCACAAAAGGCTTAGTAGATTTGTTTCCATATAGCCTGCATATTAAATTAACCACATAAAACATAATAAATATTTATATATAATGAATTTTTATATATTAAATTTTTGTGACCGGGAAACAGAATGTTATACTGATACAATTGTATAATTATAAAAAAATATATGCAAATCTATATATAACTATAAATATATATAATATAATAAATATTAATATATTTAACTTAAATACTAAAAATATTTTTAATAACAAATAAAAACATATATATAAATATAGATATAAATATATAAAATTTGCCCATATATACATATATACACATATACACAAAATCGCATATAGTCTTTTAATGTGCAATAATTCAACATGTGTATATATTATTTTATATAATAATAAAACAGTAAACCTTTATTAGTGTGAGAATAATATCTATCTATGCATGGTCTTTAATTTTAAAACACTACTAATGGAAATATGATTGTTCATTCCTGGCCAGTTGTTAGAGTTTAATCTCAACTGCCATTCCAGTTCGTGTTTTTCCAGAAGTGGTTGCCATGCACCCTCTCTAACATCTGGTTTAATAACATCTAAAACCACAAATTTGAAATTGTGATCTGAGAACATAGTACAATGCTTTGCTAGGGCATTAACATCATTTTGATCCCTAATTGCCCTAATATGCTCACCTGTCGCTCCTTAAATTGCGTTCAGTTTTTCCCACGTAAAACATGGGACAAAACTGGCAGAGTGCACAATATACCACTCTTTCTGTGTTACAACATGCTTTATGATTTAATATAACCTTCAAGTTGTTAATAATTAAATGACTGGTTTCAAACACAAATTTACAAAATTTGCATCTACCACATCTGAAAGTTCTTCCTACAGAGCCTTTGTTATTTGATTCAAACAGGCCTTTTATGTTTTTACCTTTTTGTATACTATGGGTTTGTCTTCCATAATCCCATGTAGGGACGTGTCATTTTTAATAATTTGCCAGTTTTTACATAATATTTGTCTAATTATAGTACTATGTATATTATAATTGGTGATAAATGCATTTCTAAAATTCTTTTTATTATCACTAATGTTATTGGAATCTAATGATTCCACTTTGTTCATGTTCCTTCCTATTTCCATCACACTTTCAGATTGTAATGAGTGATTTAAATCACTGTTTATATTGGCTGTTTGGTGTTTAGGTATAGAATCAATATGTTTTAATAGAGGTTTATAAAAAAGATTTGCCCTCTTGTTTGTAACTTCTTTCTCAACTTCTTTTATCAAGTAGTCGGGGTATCCTCTGTTTTTAAACATATCTGCTAATAGTCGGTATTCTAATAGAAAGTCTTCCCTTACACTTACCATCCTTGCAGCCCTCACGAATTGGCCTTTGATTACAGCCTTTTTCTGAGGGAAAGGATGGCAGCTGTTGAAATGTAATAGTGTATTACTATACGTTTCCTTACGATAAAGTTTTGTTTTGTAAGACTTATGTATACTGTCTTTTTCTATCCAAACATCTAGGTAGGCTATATTAACCAAATCATAATTCATTGTGAATTTTAAAAACAACATAGTGTGATTTAAATATTCTAAAAATTCATTTAAAACTTCACTGTTCCCGGTCCAAACAATAAAAATATCATCTAAAAAGCGGAGGTAAAGTTTACAAAATTTAAAATATTCAGAATTAAACACATGATCGTATTCCCAAACATACATCATTGTATTTGCATACAGTCCACCACAAGGTGACCCCATTGCCACACCTTCTTTTTGTATATAAATATTCTTATTAAAATAAATACAATTATTTTTCAATACGACCTCTAACAATTGTTCATATATGACGAATGTATGACTGACATCAATTTATCTTACAGAAAAACCGAGTACAAAATATAAAGTAGTTTAAAACACAATCATACTAGAATCATACTAGAAACACTGGACAGAGATGGATCGTATACTCAACACCACTAAAATACAATAAAATACGCTGTAAATAAACATCGCTGTAAATAAACACAGAAACTGGAAGCTGACTTAGACCCGATAAAGGCGGAGGCATCACGATTTTTAACAACAGTGATTACATACAGAACATGTTAAGTATTTTAGAGAGTGATACTTATTCACTTAGCTCAATGAATGAAAAGAATGTAGCATACAGGAAAATTAGAGGCATTTTGTATGACTTATTCATTGAAGGAATGTTAACAATGGATGAGTTTAATTATATAAATATGGATTTTCCAGAGCCCCAGTATTTTCAGGGTCCCAAAAGTCATAAAAGTATCATCAGTCCACCTTTTAGGGTAATAGTTGATGCTCAGGTTCCATCACATACCCATAGCAAAATTCTTAGACAGTAAATTAAAGGATTATATAAAGTCTGAAACACACCTGTTAAAGACTCATGGCATTTTAGAGGAATTTTGAACTTATTAGGATACTGATGAAGAAGATTTATTAGTACATAGATGTTAAAGAACTTTATTCATCTATACCACATAATGAAGGTATAAAAATGTTCATAGTAAGCATATTATATTAAAAGGGAGTTAGTACTCGACCAAGTAGAACTATATGAACAATTGTTAGAGGTCGATTGAAAATAATTTTATTTATTTTAATAAGAATATTTATATACAAAAAGAAGGTGTGGCAATGGGGTCCTTGGTGGTGGACTGGTATGCAAATACAGTGATGTATGTTTGGGAATACGATGGATTTTTTTTGAAACCCTGTTTTTTTTGCTCAAAATTT